>NW_005284369.1:0-479 GCF_000412655.1 Myotis brandtii
TTTTTTTTTTTTTTAACAAGTGTAGCCAAGTCTACTTATTGTTTTGTACGTTGACTTTTTCTCTTTCTCTCTCTTTACATTGATGTGAGAGAGAGACACATTGCCTGGCTGTCTCCTGTGCGCGCCCCCAGAGTGAACCAGCAACCCAGGTAGTGAGTGCCCTTGACCTGGAAGAACCCGCGACCCTTGGGTGCGCGTGGCCACGCTCTAACCACTGGGAAACACGGGCCCGGGCGGTTTTTTTCTCTTAATGTGTCTTGGAGGTTGGCCAAGTCAGTACAGAATGCTCTGCCTCATCTGTTTTAACTCGGAATGTCCTTCCAGCATGTAGATAAAAAATAGTTTATTTGGGAGTTTTTCTTCGTTGTTTTTGTTTTTTCTTTTTAGGAGCTTTTCAATGGACCTTCAGGATGGATGGTTGTAGTCTTTTTGGAACTAGCTGTGGAAATGTTTGAGAGAGAAGGAATGAGAGGAGACTT
>NW_005284370.1:0-479 GCF_000412655.1 Myotis brandtii
TGCTATGGGCACAACCAACCCCCAAATCTCTGTGGGAGGAAACACACAGGTTCATTCTACTCCTGCCAGGTGCCCGCCGTTGATCAGTGGGGACTGTACCCCTCGTTATCGTCTCTCTGTGACCAAAGGAGAAGAAATAACCAGTAACAGGATCATTGCTGAGAGTCACAGCAAAAGGAAAAGAGTGAGGGACAGGCTCTTCAATGGCTCTTGAAAATCTTCCCCAAGAAATCACAGGCCTTTCTTGACTAAAGGGAGTCACAAATCCACATCGCCCCACCTCCTCTACTCATCCCAGCACCTTTATTAGGTAGACGCTACTGTTTGCATTTTCAGATGAGAAAACAATGACATAGGGAGGAAAGTAGTCAGGCTCGGGCCATACTGCTCGTAAGGGAAAGAGCCCGGATTGGCCCCTAGAGGCATCTGACTCAAGGGCTTGTGCTCTAAACCTCCATGTTGTACCATCATTCTAGCCT
>NW_005284371.1:0-479 GCF_000412655.1 Myotis brandtii
GCGGCCTGCTCTCTTCCTGTCCCTGTGTCTCCACTGTCTGATCCTTGGGATCGGCTGGTTTTAGGCTTTTGTTTGGGCCGCAGGGCTTCTCTCTGCCTCTCTCTCCCACTGCCCTCCCTCCTTCCCCGCTCTTCTCAGTGTCCTTTGTGGGACAAGCACTTTTATCTCCCTTTGATTTGCTCTATCCTCTTTGTACAGGAAAAATAAAAGGCTCAGCTAATTGTAGCGGGAGGGCGGTGAAGCCCAGTTGCCCTGCCCAGCACCTTCCCCACAAGGCTGAGCAGCAAGGAAAACGAGGGCAATTCAGACTCCCACCTGCCCCGGAGTCAGCTCCAGATCTCTCCTCCAGGGGCAGTCCTGGGGCTCCTCACCAGCCGTCCACTTATACAGGGCGGGGCAGAGTAGGTTTACAGTTGTACGGATGCAAAACACAGAGTTTGTTCTTGCATTATTATTTATTAATTGTTGTATTATTTTCC
>NW_005284372.1:0-479 GCF_000412655.1 Myotis brandtii
ATATATATATATATACATATATATTTTTTTTCCACCTAGGTCCTGATGAAGACAGACTAGTCCTAATGGATTTTCAAGGCTAGTAGGCAGATGTTTTCAACATATTTTACTAGTGTTATAACACCTTTGAGGTCCCAAATTAATGATGTTAACACATCTCATGGGTCCTTCAGTGGGATATAACTGTGTCTAGATGTCCTGGATGTGTTGGGTAATGAAAAACGCATCTAACACATCCAAGAATGAATAAAACAGCATATTAAAAAGATCTGTAAAATAATTGTTTAAGCCAGGACAATACTTACAATGATTAGGAAGGTAATGTAAAGGTCTGAAGTCACTAAAAATAAGACAATAATAAAGAGCTAATATGCAAATAATCATCACGCCCTCATGCTGTCATGCTATAATGGCTCAGACACTCAACCCTGGGGAGAGAGTGATGGGGACCAGTCAGGCACAAATGAGCTCACAAGAGA
>NW_005284373.1:0-479 GCF_000412655.1 Myotis brandtii
CCACGTAGAGGACCTTTCTTCCTTAGAGGGTGGTTTTTGCAAAGGAACAAACGAGCAATGTTTCCTGGAACTGGGCGCCCAGACGATGCTTCAGCGTGTCTGTATCCCTGCACCCTGGACAAAGATCCAATTAGCATGCCCCTTAGGGCACGGTGAGAGTCCTGCTTCCCACAGCATTTTGGGAGGTGCCAGAGATGGGCAACATCAACTTTATAAGCTTCAGTGAAGAGAGTGTGGGCATGGGCCCCGGTGCCCAAGGCTTTAATAATGCCCTCATTCTTTCCTCTTGCAGAAGAGCGAAATAATGCACCATTTGAAAGCTGGAAGAAATGCTTGAGACCATGGGTGTATCACCAATGTATCTAGTAAATGGGGACTCTGTTGCCCTGGATGGCACACACAGGGTACCTGTGAATATCAAACGAAAGGACTAAGTCGTCTTTTAAAGTCCTGTAGGATGTAAAACTAAGGGATACAGC
>NW_005284374.1:0-479 GCF_000412655.1 Myotis brandtii
TTTTTTTAAACCCACCAACCTAATTACTAATGTCAGTATGAAGCTCTGAGATACCGTAAGCTTGAATTTCCCAAGTGGCTCAGTGTGGTTACACAAATTTATTTCTCCAGTATATATTGGATAAAAACCTAATACAGACTGAGCAGAACTTGGAGCTAGAAATAGTCTTAAGAGAGTATCAAGCCCAATCATCACAAAGTTTGCTAATAGGGAGATTGAAGCTCGGGAAGGGAAGGTGAATATATAAAGTCACATTTTGTTACATTGGACAGATGAACTGTGAATCTTGTTCTTTTGTGTTAGTTCAGTGAAGCTAAAATTATATGCAAACTTGAGTGAGTGTCTGTGAAAGGACATTTGATTGAGGACAGTGCCCACTACAATTTATCAGAAAGGTTAGTGATCTCCCGGAGGTTAAGAACCAGGATCTACCTTGCCAATTCACAGACACAATTGATCTCTTTTGTGCATTGAATCCC
>NW_005284375.1:0-479 GCF_000412655.1 Myotis brandtii
CTCATAGGAACCTTCTTCCTCTCCCCTGTGACCCTGGGATCTTGGGCCCAGAAGCTCCCACATTCCCTACATGGGGGGAGAAGGAGGTGTGAAGCTCGGATGGAAGGAACAGCCCTTGAGAGCCAGTGCTGAGGAAAGAACCTTCCATGCCTTCCATTGCGGCCTTTGATGCTGTTCTTTCCTCCAGAAACAGGGAGGAAACTCGAAGTTGCGGCCGCATCACCCGCCCAGTGGGATGAAGAGGAGTGTTCCTTCCACCAACTGCAGGTAAGATCGATGGTCAGCTAACAGCTCATTCCCAGCCCAGGAATGATCCAGTCTAGGCTGACCGGAGTCTGCTTTGCCTTCTCTCTACCTATGACTTTGATTAAAGCCTTGTGCTTAAAAAACAAACAAAAAACCTTCTTTCTAGCTTTAACTTTGAACAGCATTAAACCCAGGAGAAGGAAAACTGATCATCTCATGTTTGGGGAAGAAGA
>NW_005284376.1:0-479 GCF_000412655.1 Myotis brandtii
ATGTCCCCTCTTCAGATACTTCCCTAATTATTACAGCCACATCTGCACCCTGGTTACTCTTTATTTCTTGTTGTTGTTGTTGTTGTTTTTCACAGCACTCTTACTGCTTGACTTTGTTTACTTATTTACTTACTTATTGTCAATCTTCCCAACTGTTCTCAAAGTTCTTGTCACGAGGAACATCATGTTTGTATTTATCAGACTTTAACGGAGCCTGTCTATTATCTTTTTGCATCTCTGATGACATACCCTAGAAATGTCTGAGTAGTTACCTTTTCCCAGGCCCCTCAGGGAACAATCTCTACTATAGCATGGAACCCCTCATTGTTATCTTGTTGCCCAAATACCATCTCTCTGTGTTGTAAATGTTAATTATTAACTATCCTATGCCCACCAATGTAATCCAGACTCAATCTATTGAGATTTTAAATCCCAGCAATTATCATCAGTTTGGCTCAAATAAACTCATACAAATTATC
>NW_005284377.1:0-479 GCF_000412655.1 Myotis brandtii
CTCTCTAAGGTGTGGCTTTAGCAGACTTACTTACTAGTATGTGGCATCCTTATTGTTAGCCTCAGTTTGGCTCTCTCAGCCTTGATGTTGTCAAAGGGATGCATAGTGCTGTGGCCTCAGATGTGATGAGGATAGAATAAGGTACCGCACAAGTGCCTGGTGCTGGGGAAGCGTGAAGGGGGCTGCCTCCCCCACTCTACTGCTTAATAGAGTTTCTCAGGTTTTTCCAGCAAAGTCCCCTGGCAGCAGAATAGAAAGAATTGGAGGCAAAACCTAAGGAGGCATTCAGCAATGTTGTCCTTTTATTAGCTTAAAGCAACAAAAAAGTGGATCTTTACTATGATAGATCCATGTTCATGAAAACAAAAGTGTCAACCCATAGCCATGTAAAATTGCTCTGTGAATACATGTGATGTGTACCTCGTGCCTTCATATGCCTACAGATCTACCTCCTGAGCCCAGAGACACGGCTTTGGACG
>NW_005284378.1:0-479 GCF_000412655.1 Myotis brandtii
ATAAAAGTATAATATGCTAATTAGACCAGACAGCCGACTGACCTTCCAGACGAAGCCGAGGGCGAAGGCAAGCAGCTGTGGCTGCAAGGGCCGAGCCCCTTTGCAGGAATTTCATGCATCGAGCCTCTTGTTTCACATATGAGAATATCCAAATAGCCAATGAGTCCTATGAAACAGTGCTTATCACATCATTAGTCATTTGGGAAATGCAAATTCAAACCTCCACAAAATACCACTATACTGCCATAAAGACGTAAAAGCTGCCAATATCTGACAGGAGGAAGGAAGTAGAGCTATACAACTGCCACACAACGCTGGTGAGCTCTAACACTCGGGAAACCTGTTTGGCTGTTATCTACTGAGGCCAAACACTATCCCAAGATCTAACAATTCTACTCCTAGGAATATATGCAAGAGAAGTGATTGCTTATGTCCACTAAAAGACACACGCAAAGATGTCCACAGTACCTTAATCATAA
>NW_005284379.1:0-479 GCF_000412655.1 Myotis brandtii
GAAGGAAACAAACCCAGCACAGGACCTCTCCTGCCCATCACACGTGCAGAACTGCCACTCACACACGGTGAGCCATTTCTGCTTCTGTAGACCTGGACGCTGGAGTTGATTGTTGGGGAGACTTTCTCTTCTGCAGAAGCCCAGCTAACTGAGCTATCTTGTTATACACAAGCAAAGCCCGGTTCCTTTCCCGAGACGAAGACATGGCTCAGAAGGCTTCACAAACAGGCTTCCGAGTGAAAAGGGGGAGATTTTCTGTGGAAGAGGCGGGGTCACCAGAGGCCAGGCAGCTGCCTTTGGGAAAAGGTGGGAGGGCGCCCAGGCGCTGGGCGGACATTGTTTGCCGCTCTCCTCCTCTGCGCTGGGGACCCTTTTGGGTCAAGGGCGGGGAGAGGGGCTTGCAGCTGTTTTCCCAAGACTGTTTTAAAGGAGGTACTCCAGCCCCCATAATAATACGGCACAGGGTGGATAAGAGGGCC
>NW_005284380.1:0-479 GCF_000412655.1 Myotis brandtii
GTGACATTGGTTAATAAAACCATACAGATTTCAAGTGCACACAACTCTATAACACAACGTCTGTATATGGCATTGTTCACTCACCACTTGAGTCAAGTCTCTTTCCGCCACCATTTATTCCTCCTTTGCCCTTTTCCACCTCTGCCCACCCCCCTTTCCTTCTGGCACTCACCATACTGCTGGCTGTGTCTATTTTTTTTCTTAATCCCTTCATCTTTTTCACCTAACCCCCTCTAATAGCTGTCAGTCTGTTCTCGGTATCTATGAGTCTGTTTTTATTTTATTTGTTAATTGTATTCATTAGAATCCACATGTAGGTGAAATCATCTGGTATTTGTCTTTCTCTGACTGCCTTATTTGACTTGGCTCACTACTCTCCAGGTCCATCCATGCTGTCATAAAAGGTTAGATTTCCTTCCCTTTTTATGACCAAGTAGTATTTTGTTGTGTAAATGTACCACAGTATTTGTATCCACTTA
>NW_005284381.1:0-479 GCF_000412655.1 Myotis brandtii
TGGAAAGAGCAATGTCTCCAGCTCAGTAGATGGGGGTTCAAGTCCCAGTTCTGATGCGGTGTGTTGCCTTGTACAAGTTCCGTCACTTCCTCAGGCCTCGCATGCCCTGGGTGAAGTGAGGGCAGGGATCCTCCCAGTCGGCCTGATGCTTAGCTTTTACAATGGAACAGAGTGAGGTCTGGAGAGCTGGCATTATTTATGCAAGGTCTCAGAGCGAGTAGATGTCAGAGCCATGAGCAAACTCACTCACCACTTCCCGTGATGGAAGCACATGGGTCCTGCTGTGGTATGCATGTGGGAGAGGTCACACCAGGATCCCAGGTGACCATGGTTTTCCCTCTTGTGTGGGTGCTGATGTGAGCCTGGGCATTAGGTGAGTAAGACAGAGAAGTGTGGGAGAGAAAACAGAAGCAGCCTTCTAGCTCTCCCACTGTGTACTGACCCCACAGGGTGATGGTCAGGAGAAGGCATGGGGCAGA
>NW_005284382.1:0-479 GCF_000412655.1 Myotis brandtii
AGGAGCTGCCCCCTGGTGGTCAGTGCGCTCCCTCAGCCAACCTCCCCCGGCCGGCCAACCTCCAGTAGTTCCTCCCCCCCATTCCTCTCCCTGGCTGGCAGGCCCCGATCAGCCCTGATTGCCCGCCAGGCCTAGGGACCCCACCCTTGCACGATTTTTGTGCACTGGGCCTCTAGTTGTATAGATAAAATAGAGTCTCAAAATATGCAGATTCTATTTCTATTCTTGTTTCTATTTTAAAAACAATACAATGAATGCATATGATAGAAAAAAGTATAAGAGGGGTAAGGTATGAAAAAAAGTAAAATAGCCTATAACCCTAAATCTAGGCGTTTTTTTTATTTCGAAAAATATAGAAGAATTATTCTGTTTTCCATATAGAATGAAACATTGCAAAGAGAAAACTTTTTCATTTGAAACTAATATAATGTTATGTCATATGTATATGGGTCAAAATTAAAAATGTAGCTAGAAAAAAA
>NW_005284383.1:0-479 GCF_000412655.1 Myotis brandtii
GTGCACCAGGCCACTAGTACTGATATAACATTTTTAAAAGCTGGGGTTTACTAGTATATTTAATAGCTCCCTAAAGGGGAAGATGATCTTATCTCTAGTAATAGATCTTCCTATTTTAATATAAAATTTGATAATATATTCTAATGTTCTTATCCAAAGTCCAGGATGGGTTAATTAAGGAAAATTACTCACAGAGGATGGTTCCTCAATGTAACTCCATTTAGAGTTTTCACTATGCTACATACACAAAAAATAGGGATATTAGTAGGGCTAAAGATTCAAAATTAGGTGGGTAAAATATTTAAACCCACCTAATTATGAGAAATTAACTTCTTTGTCTAACACTGATTTATCCCAAGCAGCCTAGAATTACCTTGTGAATATGGCACAATTCTGCAAACATGTCCTTTTGGGTGGCACCTGCCTTATACCACTTTCCTTATTTCCTTCACCATCTTGGTGATGTCTCCAGTTTTTTT
>NW_005284384.1:0-479 GCF_000412655.1 Myotis brandtii
AAACCTAAGAGACATCTATAGAACATTTTATTCAACAACAGTAGACTACACATTCTTCTCAAGTGAACATGAAACATTCTCCAGAACAGACCATATTTTAGGCCATGAAACAAACCTCAATAATAGTGAAATAAAAATAGAAGGCAATGATAGAAGGATATTTGGGGAATTCACAGGTAAGTGGAAATTAAATAATACACTCCTAAATAACTAATGGATTAAAGAAGAAGCTACATGAGAAATTAGAAAGTACTTTGAAATGAATGAAAATAAAACATATCAAAAACATAAAGGACACAGGTAAGACAGTGTTTAGAACAACATTTATAGCTGTACATGCCTATAGTAAAAAAAGAAGAAAGATCTCAAATCAATAACCTAATCTTTACCTTAAGAAACTAGAAAAAGAACAAACCAAATCCACAGCAAGTGGAAGGAAGTAAATATTAAAGCAGAAATAAAGTAGAGAACAGTAAAAC
>NW_005284385.1:0-479 GCF_000412655.1 Myotis brandtii
CAGCCGGGGGAAGGAAGGCCTACTCTTGCATAAATTTGCATGCATCAGGCCTCTAGTAAGTATATAATTTCTTTGGTTTACCTCTTCTTGTCTCCCCATCGCACATCCAGTTATGTCAGTCTGTTCCATTCCTTCTTTGATAATTTTTGTGTTAAAAATTACTCTGTGCCTCAAAATTTAATATTTGCTTATATTTACTTGCAGGTTTTTTTTCCATTTTCTCCTTTTTTCAGTTGTAGCTCTTCAAATGATCAGGAAATTTACATTTCCATATTAGTTGCTGGCTCTCATTAGTTAGTAAAAACACAGGTTGAGAGTTTTGACTAATACAGTTCTATATTGCTTTCAAGAAGAATTTTTAAATAGATATTTTTTTTGTCCAGAATTCCTATTTGTCCTTAGTTCAAGGCTCATCTGAATTATCTGAAGATTGTTCCCTGTAACCAAGAAGGCTAATAATGTTCCCCTCAGCTTGACTA
>NW_005284386.1:0-479 GCF_000412655.1 Myotis brandtii
GTGTCGGCGCCGACGGCTGTGGGAGCCCGGCGCTCCTCGGGGCCAGGGTCACTACCAGTCATCGCGTGGGACGGCGGGGGTCTGCGGCTAGAACCAAAACATCCTCAGCCTGGTTTCCTTGGAGGGTGGCAAACTTTTGTTGCAAATAGAACAAGATCCTACCTGTCTAAATAGGTTTTCCTGTTCCGAGCATTTCGTATAAGTGGAGCCATGTACCACGTGGCCCGGGACTGGCCAGCTTAATGGTTTCAGGGCTCACCCAGGTGTGGGCAGTTCCTTCCTTTTCATCGCCGACTAATCCTCCGTTGTTGGATATACCACATTTTCTTGATCTGTTCATCCGTTGGCATTAGGTTTGTTTCCACTTTTCTGTTATTACGAATAAAGCTGCTATTCGCATGCCCTTAATAATTATTTTTCTTTTTTAAAATATATTTTTATGGAGGAAGGGAGAGAGAGGGAGAGAGAGAGAAACATCA
>NW_005284387.1:0-479 GCF_000412655.1 Myotis brandtii
TGATGCTCTATCCACTGAGCCAAACTGACTAGGGCATGAATCTTATTTTTGATGCATTTCATTTTTAATACAGTAATCAGCACATCATCTAAATGTTTCATCATGTTTGTCACTAACCACAGTTCAGTATTTGCTTACGCTTTTTTTTCCTGGTTGAAGTACAATTTACAAACGTTGAAATCTCAAATATTGATAGTACATTCATTGAATTTTGACAAATGCATGCATATATGTAACCCAAATCCTCTTCGTAATGTAGAACATTTTCATCACCCCAGAAAGTTCTCTAATCCCCTTTTCAGTCTGTCTCTGCCCCAGTCCTACCTCATAGACAGCCATTGTTCTGATTTTTTTACAACATAGGTTAGAGTTCCCTATTCTAGAACTTCATATAATTGGAATCATAATATGTGCTCCTTTGTGTCCTTCATTAGCATGTCCTTTTTAAAAAAAAATGTTTTAATTGATTTCAATGAGAG
>NW_005284388.1:0-479 GCF_000412655.1 Myotis brandtii
TAGACATCAGTGCATACCACCAAATCTTTCATCAAAAATGAAAAGTGGACAATTTATATGTTGTTAGATAAGCACTGATAAGGCAGCATTACAGGTTAATAATCTTTATGTAGAGTAATTAAGATGTAAAATATTCAGTATAGTGCCTGTTGCACAGAAAATCCTCTACAAATTGTAGTTAATTTTTCCCCTTTAAGAAGCCTACAAATGTTGAAAGGGACCACACTTTTTGTGGTAGAAAGAACTGTTTTATCATCTTTAAAACCCTGCTAAATATCTACACCACAATCATGAATAATAACTTAAAGTTTTTACTAAGTTCAGTCATTTAGCAACACTTAAAGATGGTCAAATATTAGAAAAGACATTTCTATGATAAAAAGTTGCTAAAAGAGTTCCCAGGAAAAAAAGAGATTGCTTTCAATTGCACGAGGTAAACAAGAACAGAGATGGTGTGTGAAGCAGTCAGAAATGAGACT
>NW_005284389.1:0-479 GCF_000412655.1 Myotis brandtii
GGTAGCTGGTGAGAAGAAATTTCAGGATGGGCTGCCTTTGCAGGCTCTTGGGAATAGTCTCCATACCAGAGTAGCAGTACTTGGAGCAACAATGAAGTAACACTCTCAAGGAAGTGAGGGAGATGGTCTTCTTGGAAAGAGGGTTCTGTTGTTAGACCGCGCTGCTTGGGGGGACACTTTCTTTTGCTCACTCATCCAACGTGCCAAGAAAGCCCTCTTGTCAGGTGCCAGGAGTGTGGCAGCTGCCCAGGCCCTTATAAGCAAATAGTCATAACACAGAGCAATGAGCGATGGAAGGGAAGATGCAGAAGGGTGTTTGGGGAACTCTTATGAGGGTGGGTGGGAGTCCTGAAGGTGTTTTGTGAATAAGTGAAAGTAATCCAAGAGAAGATGATTTTGGGGGATAGATGGGGTGAGTAGGGGAAGTGTACCAAGAATAAGGAAGAGCCCAGCCAGTGTGGCTCAGTGGTTGAGCATCA
>NW_005284390.1:0-479 GCF_000412655.1 Myotis brandtii
TTTTCTATTCTTGTAGGTGTCCAGCACATTTTTTGAAGAAGGATTCATGGCCGACATCGATTTAGATCATAGCTGTACACTCAATAAGAAAATCCGAAACGCACAGCTGGCTCAGTATAATTTTATTTTGGGTAATTTCAAGTTGCATCTGTTCTCCTAAATGCTTGTTTTTTTGCACTTTAATTCCAGAAGCACTTTAATTCCATACTGAAGAAAAACTCAAGACAACTGTCATGTGACTGCTCACTCAGTCTTTTGTAAATTGTTGATTTACAGTGTTTTTTCCCTTTCTTTTCTACAGTGGTTGGAGAAAAGGAAAAAGCAAACAATGCTGTCAACGTTCGAACAAGGGACAACAGAATTCATGGAGAGATGTCACTCGCTTCTGCCATCGATAAATTGAAGAATCTCAAGAAATCGCGTACACTAAATGCTGAGGAAGAATTCTGAAGTCCTTCCTTGCTCTCCCTTCTGTGTAA
>NW_005284391.1:0-479 GCF_000412655.1 Myotis brandtii
GCCATCGTACACGAACGCAACGACCGGTGGGCTGGATTGTGCGTTGGCTGAAACGACTATCTGCTGGTTTGCCTGATTCCCGTGGTCAGTCATATGCGTGCGTGAAGACGGCTTACACCCGGCCCATGTACCCACGAAACTGGGCAGATGGCACGGGTGATTGTCTAGTCACACTGCTGCTGGTCTACTGTCATGATTGGTGAGTAGTATGTGCGGATTGCGAAAGTTTCCAATTTTCGTGTACGCGGTCGGCCTGCTTGCGCTTGTCAAGCGATGCAAGTGCCAGCTGTTGTGCTGGGGCGTCGCGCGGGACCACTGTGCACGGTTTGCGTGGATCGCGGTGCTCGTGGCCACCTGCATGCGGGCCGAGCAGTTGCCGGCGAGCAAATGAATATTTGTGTGCTCCGTCTGCCACGGCACTAGGCCAGACTGATGTGATGTAAGCACGGTCACCTATACGGTTCTCTGCCGTGTATCAG
>NW_005284392.1:0-479 GCF_000412655.1 Myotis brandtii
TGCCCTAGAACACTGATAATTATGTTTATACAGGAAAGGAACCTGACAGATTTCAAGCACCGATCCATATTAACTGTTGTCGCTAACACGAATCTATTGAAGCCATCGGTAATAATGCAGGAAGTTTAATATACTTAATATTAAATGTTAGTCATTCTCTATGTGTATGCCCGCTATGTGTACATAGTATAATTAATGCACACTCTATAACTATATAATGCTTTCTATATGTAATATTCACATGCCATCCTGGAGTGTCCATGTTAAAGAATCCCATGCAGTTCACTGAGTGGTAACATACACAGAGAGGGAATGACTACATGTAAACATGATGGTGATGACGATGACAAGGGTGAAGGTGTAAAAGGAGAAAAGGGTCGTCTCTATTGAGGGGTATTGCTGACCCTTGAGGTATCAATGACAATATAACCATTGAGCGTGTCTCAATGGTTGAGCATCTACCTATGAACCAGGAGGTC
>NW_005284393.1:0-479 GCF_000412655.1 Myotis brandtii
GACCTCTAATATCCTCTCCAGCTCTGTTTTCATGTTTTTGTTTTATTCTTTCCTCTGTAACTTCCAAAGATTTCTTACAATGTAGTTGCCAAAATTGCTTATCAAGCATTTAAGAACCTACATAACCTGGCCCAAATTTTCCTTCCAAATGTATTCACTATATTTAAGTCAAACTTTTCTACTTAGATGTCCCATATACATTTCTTCCAAGAATGCTTTGCCTCTTCCTCGATGCATTTCCTGGTCCCACCTTTCTTCAACCCAAGAATAAGTCTCCCCAGCTCCATGATGTCTCCCCATCTACCTCAGCTCCTACCCTAATGGGCTGTAAAAAATCATCTGCATATTCAGTTGGCTCTTGGATTGTCAATGTTTCCTATAAGTACCTCCGAGTAAATTTCAAGCTCTTTAAACACAGAAAATACCTTCTACATCTTTGTATTAAGAATCCTATGTAATAAAACCCTAATATGCAAATC
>NW_005284394.1:0-479 GCF_000412655.1 Myotis brandtii
GGCTGAGGGACCCCCACACCCCCAGTGCACGAGTGCCGTGCACTGGGCCTCTAGTGTCAAAATAACAAGAAAGTCTTGTTTTTTTAAATTTGATGGACAGTCCTGGTTATTGAATTTTATTCAGCTTTGTTTTTCCAGTCTTTCACAGAAATAGATCCAAGTTTATCTATTTAGCTCTGTATGCATCATTAAATGATAAAGTTAGACCACAATTATGTTTTCAAGTAGATCAATTATAGTAATACCTGAATTTATTTTTTGTCATAGTGATACAACTTACACCATAAAGTGAAAGAAGGAGAGATTTGGCATGTTGCTCTGTTGTCCACTTTTAGTTGACCTGTAACAGTCTGGAAATAATCACAAAAATGTAAATGCCCAAACTAAAACCATTAGAATTTCTATGCTTTTCTGTTGCCCTGAATTATTTGTTTGTAATAGACTGCTCTTCAATTGTATATTTGTGTTAAAGATAACTC
>NW_005284395.1:0-479 GCF_000412655.1 Myotis brandtii
TACTAGTATATATATACATATATACATATATATCTTTAATTTTGTCTTTTTATGCTTTTGTAACTTAAAGCATCTCCTTTTTTACTTCATATAGTCTTTTCAAAGCTAAGAACCTCCTTTTCATATATTTTCTTAATTTCCTTCTGGATAGATGGTTCCTTAAGTTTAAGGTTGCTCTCAGGTATTCTACTATAAAGAACAGAAAAAAAGTACGTTAACTTGATAACACTTGGCTTCCAGTTTCCTTAAATGTACAAATCTCTAGTAGCATACAAATTTCCTTGCTAATTTTAAAAACTGGCTTAAATCTTTCTCTGAAAATAAATGCATTTTCCCTGAACTGTGTGTTACTACTTCAGATTTAATGTCATGCTTTAACCAGCCAGTTTTCATCTGTCTTTCTGCTAAGCTTTCCCTTTCCCCTAAACTTTGCCCCGGTTTATGTCCATTTCTTTTTCATCATCGTTCACTATAAAAAA
>NW_005284396.1:0-479 GCF_000412655.1 Myotis brandtii
TCCTGCTAGGCGGGCTCCCTGAAGACCACACCCCCCAGCCCCTTCCCAGCTTCACCGACTGGCATTTCCCATGTAGAGGAAACAGCCTAGCCCTGTGGACAGGTCCACGACAGGCAGGATCCCGATGGCAATGCCAGCGGTGGGCCCTGCAGACAGCGACCACTGGGGACCTGGGCCAGGAGGAGAGGATCAGGGCCTGGGCCTGACACACGCTCATCGCCGCCCCCAGCCCCAGCCCCAGCTTGTGGCTTTCTCTCCACTTCATTTAATGAGCCTTGGTTTTCCATCCACCGAGAGGCAAGGTGTTCTGGTACGAACAGCATCGTTTCTAGAGTCAAACAGCCTAGGTTCCCGTGTCAGCTGTGTGACGTTGGCCATGCTCTTAACCACTCTGTGCTTTGGCTGTCTCTTCTGCGGTCTGTGAACATAGCCCCGAAGTTCCAAAACTGGTTGTAATTCTGATGGAATTTCTTATTCAA
>NW_005284397.1:0-479 GCF_000412655.1 Myotis brandtii
CTTTAGTTGCCTTGTAGACTGTCCCACAATCTGGATTTCAGTGATTCTTTCCTCATTAGAGATTCAGGTTAAATGTATTGAGCCAACATGCTACATGGGTGATGTCATATGTTTCCTTTTGCATCATCAGAAGGCACATGATATCAGCTAGTTCCATTATTGGTGATGCCTAGTTTGATCACTTCGTGAAGATGGTTTCCATCAGGTCTTCCCATTGTAAAGTACCATTTGTCCTTTTGCAGTTTGTAAGTAATATGAATGGTGATACCTTGAGGCCATGTGTATCTCTTGTTTCATTGATGCTTCTTCTCTGCATCAACTATTTCATCTGTAGTTGCAATTCTGTCATTTCTTCTATATTTATTAGCTGGCATAGTTTGGAGTGGAATCCCCTCTTCCAGCCATCGTGCATTTTTTGTTCCAATTTGGACTCATGGGTTGGTATTTCTTTTAATATATTTTATTGATTTTTTACAGAG
>NW_005284398.1:0-479 GCF_000412655.1 Myotis brandtii
GGACCATCAGATGCAGAGGAAGCATCTGGTGGGGCCTCCCGGGCCTTGGCCCACCCCTGCCCGAATGCTAAGAATTTCCCCGTAAGCACTGCCTCAGTCACGCACGACCTTTATATGTTGTATTTTTATTTTCATTCCACTCAAACGCTTTCTAATTTCCCTGGAGACTTTTGCTTTGACCCCCGTGTTGTTCAGACGGATTTCGCTTCATTCCTGAACCTGTGGGGGTTCCCGCGGTGTTGTTCTCCGTTTCTAGGCTGATCCCGTCTTCGCTGGAGATGCAGTTGGCGCTCAGGTCCTTGCTCGCGCCGGTGGCCGTGGCGGGGCTGCCGTGTCCTGTCTCCGTGGGCCGGGAGCCGGTCTGCCTCTGAAATAAACCGCCTGCGGCCTCAGGTAAACCGGTGGCTCGGTGGCCTCCAAGCCTCCGCCGCTGACGCGCCGCGCCTTTCTCACTGATGGCGAGTGAATCGTGGCTTTTC
>NW_005284399.1:0-479 GCF_000412655.1 Myotis brandtii
CTGTTTTGCTCCCTACTTTATGGGTGGTAAGGAAATACCTTCTTATGTCAGTGATTTTGATAGCATATACCCAATCTCAGCAAACATTTTCTAGAAAGGGTCAGATTGTAAATATTTGGGGCTTTGTGGGCCATATGGCTTCTGTTGCAACTACCCACCTCTGTCTGCTGGTGAAAGCATCCAGAGACAACATGTAAATGAATGGGTGTGGCTGAGTTCCCATAAAACTAATATTTATAAAAGCCCACTGCAGATCAAATTTGGCTCTGGATCTATAGTGTACCTACCCTGCCCCAGACCATAGATGAGTCCTCCTGAGCATTAGTCACCTGTTCATCCTTGAAGACCACCTCTAATGCCATAATAATCCTTTGATGTAATGAGCTCCACACAATGGAGGAAAAGCAAAATGAACACATTGCTGCTGCTGCCACTTTTATTGTAGACTAGGGGCCCAGTGCACGAATTCGTGCACCTTG
>NW_005284400.1:0-480 GCF_000412655.1 Myotis brandtii
GTAGAGGGATAATGGTAATAAAAGCCAGCACTTCCACAGCCCTCACTGAGTTCCAGGAGCTATTCTAAATCTCTACATGGATAACTTTATTTAATCCTCACAATGACCCTCTGGGGTGAGTACCATTATCATCCCCATTTTATAGATAGGGAAACTGAGGTCCAAAGAGTTGAAGTAACTTCCCCCAAAGACTCACAGCTAGAAAATGTCAGCGCTGGGTACAAAGCTGGGCTCTTCACTACTATGCGAGAGTGACAACCCATGTTGCCCAACTTTTCCGTTTTCCAAGTGAAATTAAAAAATATCCTGGTGTTTTGTTTTAATGCTAGCTGCTAATTAAGAAAAAAATCATATTTGTCATCATAAACAAAAGATACCTGTGTCTAACTCTCAGCTGCCAGCTTCTCATCGCTGATCTTAGAAAATGTCAGCAAGTCGGATAAATGTGGGTCTTACCCTGTGGGGTTTATAGACAGGAAA
>NW_005284401.1:0-480 GCF_000412655.1 Myotis brandtii
ACAGTGCGGCGGAACGGGAGTTGTTTTGATGCTCGGGTGCTGGGTATGACTTCCGCAATTTGCAAAACAAAAATTGCGTTTTTCTGGGAGAGCAGAGTTGCCTTAGTACTCCTTGTGCTTAGAATTCCTTGAAAAAAGACTGCAGGGCAGAGAATTTCATAAACCTGGGCAAACCAGTAAAAACCGATGAAATCCACCCGTGGAAATTTTGTTCATGGATCAATTTTAGTTTTTGTTCTTTTCAGAGGACAAACTATACTGAATAACAGGAAGTTTTATTTACATTTGAACTTCAGTGGCCACTTGGGGAAGCCAAAAAATGTTCACAATGGATCGTGAAAAGCAACCTGATTGCTAATATCGAAGACTTAATCTGGTTGACTATGTAATGATTTAAAACCCAAACATCCTCCCGGAGAGTAAGGGGTACCACTGGCTCACCCTACAATGCCAGCAGTTCTCCTGCAGAGCAGTTCATGC
>NW_005284402.1:0-480 GCF_000412655.1 Myotis brandtii
AGTCAGTCCTCCCCATCTCCCTGCAGCTCAGGCTCACAGTACTCAGGGCAGGATGCCCCAATGCCAGCAAACTGAACTCAGACCCTCATCCCAGCAGCTGCCCCAGAGAAGCCCCTGAGAGATTTTCTCTGCCTCCCCCGAGGCCAAGTTGTTCCTGGGAGCAAGTCTCACAAGAAAGAAAGCAAAGGCCCATTCCCAGGGCCTTTGAGGAAAGGAGTGCCAGCCTTGGCTCCAAGCGTCCCCATGCCCATTTGATGTCCCCCCATCGCTCCGCCCAGGCCAAGCCCGCTCCTGGCACTAGAGCCCACACCCGCCACGGGAGATGACCAAGCTCTCCTGCCAGGGGCTAAATCTGGGATCTGGCTGTTGTGTGTCCTGGCCCTGCCACTCGACCTCCAGCACCTGACAGGGAGGCCCCTTTCGTTCCTGACCTGCAGGGATCCGCGGCCATGGTCAGTGGGCTGGGGGGCTGGAGCTGGA
>NW_005284403.1:0-480 GCF_000412655.1 Myotis brandtii
GAGATTTGTTACAGGAATTGGCTCGCACAGTTACGGAGGCCAAGGAGTCCCACGTTAGCAAGCTGGAGATCCAGGACGGCCGCTGGACAGTCCAAAGGCCTGAGAATTGGGGGGCTGATGGTATAAGTCCTGATCTGAGGCTGAAAGTCCAAGAAGCAGAGCGCTGATGTGCAAGGGCAGAAGATGGCTCTCTCAGCTCAAGCAGATTGAGAGCAAAGTCACCCTTCCTTCTCCTTTTTGTTCTACTCCAGCCCTCAGCGGATTGGATGACGCCGCCCGCCCCTCCCCCCAGCCACATTGGGAGAGCCATGTGCTTTATTCAGTTCACCAATTCAAATGCTAATCTCATCCAGAACATCCTCCCAGACAACCTAGAAATAATGGTTTACCAGCTTAGACCAGTCACGTTGACCATTAAAACGAACCAGCACACCCCTCATGACTTGGCCCTAGACAAGTTCCCCAAATGGACAGCAGCCC
>NW_005284404.1:0-480 GCF_000412655.1 Myotis brandtii
GGCCTGAGCTTTCTTATAAAGCATTCTTTTCATTTTACCAAATAGAACATTTTAAGTATGTTTTTCTGATATGACAAAATGTTAGAGGCAGATTTCTTCAAGATGCTTTGCTAAACAATTCAATTGCCTTTCTCTCACCACTTACAATGTTCATAATAGTGACACCCAGGAAGAAAAATTACAGGTTTATCTTGGGTTTTCTCTAAGTATTAGTTCCAGAGGCAATATGGCATATCGAGTGTCCCAGACTTTGATTTAGTGTGCTGATTTAAGTATAGTTTTCTCTGTTTCTAGCTGCCTAACATTTCTGAAGAAAATCCAATTTTAAAATTGCTATCAAAGGCAATATTCAATATAAAGATGTTAAAAACAAAGTCTAATATTTTCATTAAAGTTCTTAACATTTGGGATTCATGTTCCTAAAGTTAAAGCATATGATAAACACTTTGAAATTGACTGTACAGTAGACTAACATATAAT
>NW_005284405.1:0-480 GCF_000412655.1 Myotis brandtii
CTTGTCCAGGGGTCACGCTGCTAATGAGAGGCAAAGCCAGGGTTTGAACTTGGGGTTGTCTGACTGCAAATGCATGTGGGGTCATAGAGGTGGGAGCATGAGGGGTAGCCCCCCTAGCCCACTGCCTGTCTCCCCTAGCTGGGGAACTCGACCGCAGCGCAACCCTCGCGGAGAAACCGGCACTGCCCCCTCCCCTGCAATGCCCAGGCCTGGCCGAGCCTCCGCCAGGAGTCCAGCCCACGGAGCGTGGCCATGGAGTGGTCCCAGGAGGAACGCACCTGCCCTCGTGGTGGGTGCAGTCAGTTTAGGGGACAAGGACCCCCTTCCTCTGCTGGCCATGACCATTCATTCCCCAGATGTGCCCGGAGCACAGGCATCACTGTCTCGTTGACGCCTGCACAGGCAACAGGTGCCAATAGAGAGACTGGACAGGTGCTGGAGAGAGGCTCACTCTGAAGGAGGGCCTCCAGGAGGAGGTGA
>NW_005284406.1:0-480 GCF_000412655.1 Myotis brandtii
AAAAGGAGAGAATGCTTATTAAAAACATGGGTGACATGCCTGCATAAACATTCTGGGGACCAATGAAAAGGATGAGACAGTATGAGGAAAGGTTCTTGGCTCCAGGTTGGAAGTTGTAAGAGATGAGGTCATTAAGATAAAGTTCAACTTTGAGAGTCATAATCGTAAGGTTAGATTGTGGTGGTGGCTAGAGCAACCTGGGATTGTAACCATAACAAGGGAAACAGGACAGCTTTCTAGACAGCACTGTGGTCAGTGGCAGGGTGACCTGAGGCTAGAGGGTCAAACCGAAGATATAAAGTGTCTGACGCACTTTGCTGGCCTATCGCGCTGGCCCTGCCTCCAGGCTGGTTACTATATCCCTGTTTTCATTTCCAAGGTCCCAAGGAACCTTGTGTCACAGTCATCCCAGACATTAAGACGCTTTACAGCGTGTATTTCTGCGTACTTGTTTGTGTACTTTATTTGATTTTTGAGTTC
>NW_005284407.1:0-480 GCF_000412655.1 Myotis brandtii
CGTCCTGGGCTCTGCCCCCTGTTCCCGAGGGCAGGCGGGGACTTCCCCCTCTCTGCTCCCTGCTGCCCGGTCCTCAAACGGCACTGGCGCATGTGGCTGCCCCCCCCCGCCAACGTCCACCCCTTTGCCTCTTGCTCAAACCCGGGGGCCCCAACGGGAGGTGCTGGGGGCTAGTGTTCTGCTGCCCTGGGCAGCCCTGCCCGCCCGTCGGCCTGTGAGGAGCTGCCGTCCGTGGAGGGAGCTGGACTCATGCTCCGTGTCTTTGGGGTCAGAGCGGGTGTCTGACCCCAGCGGCCTGGGCGCTGAGGCTCAGCATCAAAGCCACTTCAGCCTCCGCTCAACCCGGCAGCCGCGGCCGTGACAGTGTGAGCTGGGGATACTCAGCGGCTCCAGCCCCAGACCAAGACCTCGGGGCGTCCCACTGCCACGCACACAGACACATCCTCTCTCTCTCTCTCACATACACACACACACACACAC
>NW_005284408.1:0-480 GCF_000412655.1 Myotis brandtii
GGGGCCTGGTGATTTCCAGTTGCTGTTTAGGCGGTGAGTCTCTGGAGCTATCAATTCCAGGGCAGTGTCCTGATTCTCTGGCTTCTTGATTATGGCAGGGTAGCTGGCTCCTTGGCAGGCCAGCTCTGCCATCTGGGAGCCACTTCAAATTTGCTTTCTCTAGCCCTTCCAATATTTTATATGCGCGCAATTCTCTGCATTTCTTAAATGCCTCCCTGCTTAAAATAGCTGAAGTGGTTTCTGTTTTCTAACTGGCCCCTGAATGATGCCCTGGCTGAAGGTAAGCAACAGCTGCAGCCTAAATTCAGCACCGTGATCCCGCTCTCTCTCTGATCTTCGTAGCCACCAGGTGAACGGAAATGCAATGCCACCACGAAACCTCTGGAGTGACAGATTCCTTCTTCCCGTGTGGCTTGTCCCACTTCTAAGGTAAGTGACTGTGACCCCACCACTGCCACTAGTGTAATGGGTGTGAGGGGG
>NW_005284409.1:0-480 GCF_000412655.1 Myotis brandtii
GACACAGACAATAGTGTGGTGAAGGCCTGGGGGGAGGAGTCAATGGGGGAAAAAAAGGGGAAATTTTGATTAATTTCAACAATAAAGATAAAAAAAGATTTTTTAAAGAGGGAGTTGGAGACTATAGAGAAAACAAGAGACAGGTCAAATAGCATAGTTTATAACAGCGACTCTTGACATTCTTTGCTGTCATTTCAATTACCTCGCAAGCTTTTAGTACATACTAAAGTTCCATCCCCCAAATGTGGATTTGGATCCAGGTTGGAGCCCCAGGCATCCCTGCTTTGTAAATGTTCCTAAGTGATTCTAAAGTGCTGCCTGGGCTGAGAATCCCTGGGTGACTGCTGGGGGTTCTTGAAATGGAAATATCATTTCAGAAATAACAAACTCATGGCAAAAGTGGTTGCCCTAAATATTTAGAGTCAGGCTAGAAAGAATTCAGTAATCCTACTGCCATTACCATAACAGAATGCATCAATG
>NW_005284410.1:0-480 GCF_000412655.1 Myotis brandtii
AGGGTTGCTGTGAGGGTTAAATGAGGGAATGTGTGTGAAGTGCCTGGCACAGGGTGCGTGCCCAGTAAACAAAGCTACTGGTCTGGTCACAGCTCCAGCTTTCACATGCTGGGATCTTCAATCGAGAATCCCTTAAGCTCTGAGGGTAAGGGCGGCTCCTACCCTTTCCCATGCACTCTTTAGGGCTGGCCTGGGCATCCTCGCTGACTGGCTATGGGAGTGTTTGCCTCCTGGCTCCAGACAAAGACAGTGACCCAGATGGGGAGAGTAGGACGAGGAGCAGTCCTGGGGGCAGGAGAAGATTCCAGAATCAGAGGTGACTCTGCTTAGAGGATGATGGCTGGGTGTCCTCTCTGCACCAAATGTCCAAAGTCATGGACCATCAGAACACAGAGGGGCCTCGGAGATAGTCTTCTTGTTTCATGGTGGGGAAACGGAGTCCCAGAGCGAGGAAGGGACCGATCACCCCGTTGTTTTGTG
>NW_005284411.1:0-480 GCF_000412655.1 Myotis brandtii
ACATGTGGCTCACAGTATATTTTTTAGTGGGCAGTGCTGCTTAAGGTCGTAAGAGGCAGACTCCAGTGTCCCCAGGAGTTGTACTCACTGACAGTGAGTGCTGGGTCCTGGTGGACTTTGTTCCCGCTGGAGATTGCCCACTGAAGGTCACAGCTGCTCCTCCGCCCCACAGATCAGTGGCATTCTGGGACGCACGCCCAATGTCTTCATATCTTCTGGTTCTCAAAAGAAGTTAGAAAAATAGGCTTTCATGTGAAATTTTCTGACTTTTAAATGTTGGCAACAAATTCGAAAAAGTTTCCAACACTGAGCCAAACGGAATTTGTCTGTGGGCGGGGTTCAGCTTTGACCCGTTTGTGACTCTATCTTAGATATTTCCAAAAGTACTCACCCCGTCCACACATTCTACCCTTGTAAATACAGCATTCCTGCCATTAAAATGCAAGAGATGCCCTGGCCACATTGCTCAGTGGTTAGAGT
>NW_005284412.1:0-480 GCF_000412655.1 Myotis brandtii
CCAGGTCTCAGATAAGACTTTGGATTCCAGATTTGTAAGTTCTCATTGACAACTATTTTTGTTTTGTTAATTATGTCTATTGTATATATGTTTTAAATCCCACAAGGTATTATTTAAGCCCATCAATATTGATTTAGCTTTATCTACCTTTTACTTTGGCATTCTTTATTCTTACTTTATTTACTCCTTTCATCTGGGATAGTTTTTCCTCTGCCTGATGAACTTTTAATGTTTATTTTGAGGATGGCAAAGCTGGTGAGAAATCCTGATACCTCTTCGTGACCCCAAATCATCTTTATTTTGTGTTCCCTTCTGAAGGGTCTTCTAGCCTAGTGCTTCTTGCTCCACTTCACATAATTGTGTCTTTTCCGCTGGCTACTTTAAAAATGTTCTCTTTAACTTCATTTTTCACCAGTTTGGCAGTGAGCACTCAGGGGTTCTTAGAGCAACTTGAGTCTGTGGCTTGATGTCTTTTGGAAA
>NW_005284413.1:0-480 GCF_000412655.1 Myotis brandtii
AAATGGTATGTTTCTTGAATCCTTTCAGGTGAAAATAATGACTTGGATGTTTTAGGAAGAGTTATTTTAAAGTAAACAAATATGAAATATGTAATACTTATGAGCATAAATTCGTCCTAATACTCACAGTTCAAAGGGGTTCCTTAAGGAAAGGATGTAGCAATTGATAAAGAGACTTGGTAGAGATATTTCCTCATATCAAAGAACACTCTTCCAGTATAAAAAGGAAGCAACTAATTCTTTTTTAATGAAAAAAATACTTTGAGTTAAAACACAGTCTACCTAAGATAACTAGATTTAGAGTGGCAGATAAACTGGAAATTGATTTTTCAATTTGCTATAAAAGAAAACTTAGATTTAAAGTATATTAATCAGTGAGCTGAGTTTGATCATCTCTCACAGAAAGATGCCACTCCCTTCTATATATTTTAACAAAGCATATGAACAATTTTGCCACATTTATGAAATCTAGTTTTACTA
>NW_005284414.1:0-480 GCF_000412655.1 Myotis brandtii
CATAGCTTAAATCTTTATGATATTCTCCTTCTGTATACCTATGAAACATCTGAAGTTAAATTTTAAAGTTCAGAATAATGACTTTAACTCAATTCAAGGTTGGCTAAAATGTTTAGCTTTTTTTATATAGTAAACAAAATTATAGAAAAGAGGATTAATAAAATAAATAACATGTCCTTGCCATTTAGTCAAGTGGATGCCAATAGTAGAAGAAATTCTGTAAAATAGAAATAAAGGCATAAATAATTCTTTCAATTGACAATCTCTCTTCACAAAGCCAGGCTTGTTTCTCAACATAGACCAGTGCTTCTACAACCATTCCCTGCTTGTGAAAGACAAAGTTATAATTTCTGTCCCAAATTCTGTTCTTAAGAGGATAAAGATATATAAGGTAAATAATACATTTCAATTGAAGTGAGATGACTGCTTTATCAGATAATATCTGTTAAAATTCTAAACTTTATTTACTTTGACTCACTA
>NW_005284415.1:0-480 GCF_000412655.1 Myotis brandtii
ATGAGATCTAATATATATTATGAAATGTATTTATATCTTTAAAATTTGAAAGTGTATTTATATTTTTTACATTTTGAAATGAAAGCAGTTACTAGTTTCTTTATGGTTAGCAGTGTATGACAGGATTAGCAACAATGGTTTCTATGTAATTTGACAGAAGTGACACTTTGTGAATTAGACTGAATATGATAACATAAGGGTCTACAGTGTTTTCCTCTCCTCAGCTAAAGCTCCCCAAGGAACCACTATTGGAGAATGTATTGGATATGCAAATTTTAGGTGACTTAAGAGACAAAAATATATGTATTGGTATCACTCAAGATAAATGTATCAACTCCTAGACAAAGCAAGAGAAAACATTATTGCTGCTGACTTCATACAGAAAGATAAATAGTTCTGCTAGTTTCCAAAGTATGTGTAAGATACCAAATTATTATCTATGACAATCCTATATAATAAAGAGGGAATATGCTAATTGAC
>NW_005284416.1:0-480 GCF_000412655.1 Myotis brandtii
TAAGGCTGCGTAATATTCCGTTGTCTGGATGGACCACATTGTGTTTATCCACCACGTCAGTGGACACGGGTTGTTTCCAACGTCTGGCTGTTGTGAACCATGCTGTTATGAACATGGGTGTGCAAACACCTATTAGAATCCCTGCCTTCAATTCCTTTGGAGATACACCTACCAGCAGAATCGTGTTGTACGATAATTCTATGCCAGAATGATTTTTAACAAATGCCACTCACTCTCCTCTTCTAAATTCTTCCCTGGCTCCCTTTTGTCCACAAGAAAGTTGAAACACCTTCCCAGGGCCCTCCAGGCACTGCCAACTTCTCACGCTGCATCTTCCACGACTTTTCCATCTTCCAGCCCCACCAAATTACCTTCACGCGCCCAGGCCTTCACACATGCTGATGCCCCTCCCTCCTGAGGGCTCTTCTCCATTTCGTATTTCGGTTTGATATCTTGAAAGAAAATACATATTTTTATTGA
>NW_005284417.1:0-480 GCF_000412655.1 Myotis brandtii
GTGTGTGTGCATGTGTGGTGTGTCTGTGATGTGTGTGATGTATGTAGTATGTGGTGTGTGTATGTGATGTGTGATGTATGTAGTATGTGATATGTGTGCGTGTGATGTGATGTGTGTGATGTATGTGGTATGTGATGTGTGTGCATGTGTTGTGTGTCTGTGTGATGTGTGTGTATGTGGTGTGATGTATGTGATGTATGTAGTATGTGATGTGTGTGTCTGTGATGTGATGTGTGTGTGATGTGTGTGTGCATGTGTGGTGCGTCTGTGTGTTGTGTATGTGATGTGATGTGTGTGATGCATGTAGTATGTGATGTGTATGTATGCGATGTGATGTGATGCATGTAGTATGTGATGTGTGATGCATGTAGTATGTGATGTGTGTGTGGTGTGTCTGATGTGTGTGTATGTGATGTGTGTGGTGTGTGATGTGTATGTGATGTGTGTGTGTGCGTGTGTCCAGCAGTGTTTCAGAGCCAT
>NW_005284418.1:0-480 GCF_000412655.1 Myotis brandtii
ATATTGCTAGTTCTACATTAAAATGCTATTTGTCCCACTAAAGGATTTCTACACAGTCCATCACAAGATAAGAAATTTTAGAATATATGTGGAATAGATCTGCCCTTATAAGAAGAAAAAATAATCAAAAGGTAGATCTTTAATGGATTTTTCCTACAATTAGTTCTGATTGTCATGTAAGTGGATGACATTAAGCTTTTGATTGCTGAGGCTCCCATTTCAAAGACATCCATCTTGTATAAACACCTGTCCAGCTACACAACATGCCACCCCACCCATGAAGTTCCCCTTTTTATCAAGCCCTAGGTGACTCAGATAACTGACCGTTTGACAACTTGCTTTCCCTTTCCCGTGCTTTTCATTCCTGTTTGTTTTAAACTCACCAATGAAGAGTAAACCCTCAAAATCCTAGGGTTCTAGGAAGAACCCTTGGTTCGGGCTCTCTCTCTTTATGCATGACCTTCCTGCCTCCAGGGCCTG
>NW_005284419.1:0-480 GCF_000412655.1 Myotis brandtii
GTTATTTAACACAATCATCTTGCTGACTCGAGGGCCATCCCTGGAAATCACCACAGTGCCGTACTTGCCACAGTACAGAAAGCCAGAGGGTTAACGGACTGTTCACCGAGCAGCCTGCGTATAATAGAATCCTTACTGCCACTTCCTCACCTGATCTGTAGCACAACCCCCTGAGATGGCTTAGTTATTTCCATTTTACAGATGAGCACACTGAGGTCAGAGAGGCGCTGGGAATGGCCAGACCAGGATCAGGCGCTGGATCTGTCTGACCTTTCGTATCACCCTCAGCCAGTAAGACTTGTTCTCCTCTCCTCCCTGCACCGACCAGCCACCTCTGCCCGCGGGGCCAGCATCCCACCCAGGACAGAGCGTTTCCCTGGGAACGGTGGTGGTTCGCTGACCAACCACAAGACAGAAGCAGAATTATTTCCCTGCCCCGGGTCATGTTTTTCTGTCGGCCTGTCCTTCCAACATGGAAGG
>NW_005284420.1:0-480 GCF_000412655.1 Myotis brandtii
TGCACCGGGCCTCTAGTATATATATAAATACACATATATATGTGTGTATGTTAGCTATGTATGTATGTGTGTACACATGTGTATGTATATAATAGGTATGCATGTATATCTGTATATTTAGATATAGATATGCCTAGAAGTTTAGTATAAATTCTATTTTAAATGCATTAAGAGAATATTTTTATAGGAATCCTATGAAACCTATAAAAGTAAATATTCACTCTAGCATATGACTTTCCAGCAAATACCAAAAATATGTAATATAGACTCTTCCCTGAATAGTCTTGCCAGGGAGATAGTATCTTTCTACCATCATTTTCAGTTCAATATTCTCCCCCAAAGCCCTACCATGGTGAAATCTACCCAACTAATCACATGTATTATTATTTAGGGAGGAAAAAGCTTAAGCGAACTACAAAATAAAAATTTGTTCAAATATTTTATGAGGATAGCACAATAAAAGCAATGCCCTAAACCCGT
>NW_005284421.1:0-480 GCF_000412655.1 Myotis brandtii
AAAATTAGCGAATTCTTGGATAAAAATTTTATTTATATGTTATTAGAGAAAGAAAGAGTACTCTAAGAGAAAGTGTATTTAAAGTGTTGACTGAGCCTGGGGTTCTGCTGTGGAAACAGGAAAGAGTAAAAACTCAAACAAATTCACTATTAATGAACTTTATTAGTATTAATGAGGGAAGAATAATTTATATAAGAAAATTATCAGTTTGGGAAGAGGAAAAGAAAATCTGAATTAGCGCTTTTGCAATCCTGTTCTGCTGTGCCGCATATATTGATTATCTTTTGATCTTTATCTTTAAGATATGTATATTCGTACCAGTTTATATTTGCTTTTAGTAGAAAAAAATGTATTTTCATGGAAGTACACATTTGCGTAACAAGTTTGTTAATAGGTTCAGAGCTCAATTAGCAAACCAGATATTTGTGGTTGACATTTTAATGCTTAAATATCTATTTAGGAATTGTTTAGATTTAGAAT
>NW_005284422.1:0-480 GCF_000412655.1 Myotis brandtii
AATGTGCAGCCAAGGTTGAGAACCACTGGTCTAGACTATTGTTTACTTTTGGCAGGGGAGCAACCTGGTTAGTGGTGGCATCTAAACAATGAGGTCACTGGGCCAAGCACCACTGTGCTGCCAGTTGAAGAATGAACATTTGAGAAACAGGAGACTTACAGAGCCACTGCTCATATCAGATATGTGGGTCAAAATGCTCCCAACCATAAAATAGAAATGAGTACTCTCCTGGAGTATGCTGTTACATGTGTGTAATATGTGGGAGTAACTTTGCATGTTTGGTCGTTGGGGGGCTGGGAGAGATGGTGGTGGTGTTCAGAGGTGGGTTGTCTGTCTCCATTAGAACCTTGGGCAGCACGCTTTTCCTCCCCTTTCCTTTGAAAGCCTAGGACACTAATTCCAAATGGATTGTGTCAATGAGTAATGGTCAGAAATGTTCACCATTTCCCTAAGAGCTTCCTTGTGTGACAATTCTGTCCT
>NW_005284423.1:0-480 GCF_000412655.1 Myotis brandtii
GATTGAGCCTGCAACCCAGGCATGTGCCCTGACCAGTTATTGAACCTCTACCTCCTGGTTCACAGGTCCGTCTTCAACCGCTAAGCCACACTGGCTGGGCTGTTTTTGTTTTTTAATTCAAACTGTGGATAGTAAACGCTTTCTTTCTTTTTTAAATTGAATCATTATTTTTTGTGTGTAGGATTCTAAGATCAGTTTTTCATTATTGTTTTATTCTGGACTCTAATTTTGATAATGAGAAATTTGATGAAATTCCATTTTAAATTGCACAAGTAACTTTCCAAATGGATGTTAGGTAGCCCATAGAATTGGCAGAAAAGCCATTGCATCAGTGTGGAAATAAAGCAGGGACCCAGGGAAGAAGATGCTACCCAAGGAAAAATGTCAGAACATTGCCACAGACACCTCTGCCTCTGGACTTGCACTGCTATCGCCATTGTGTTGTTGAAAACATGGACATAAATAATATCTACTTTGTCC
>NW_005284424.1:0-480 GCF_000412655.1 Myotis brandtii
AAGAGGCCTCTGGATCTAGAAAGCAGCCACAGTAAGAAAAGCTACTGATTGACCAGGTGGGATCCAGCAGAACCTGGAGAAAGGGCTTTCTCACCCCCCTGCCAGGACTCTACATCAGTTGCCCCCATGAAAGCCTCAGCATAGAGAAGGCACAGGGGCCCCAAGCTGAAGGAGCTCTGGACCTGAGGATCCCAGAGTCAGTCTTGGGTGGTCCCAGACTTGGAGCACATCTTTCAAACTGTGCCCAACTGATGCCTCAATCTGTGCTCAGCTGGCCATCATGTGTTGGGGGTCTCCTCCCCATAGCGCCCCCTCCCCAGACGTGTAATCCTCAGATGAGAAAACTAAGCCTCAAGATAATTGAGTTATTTCCCCCTAAGATCAAGTAGGAGGTGAGTGTGAGGGCTGGGACTGTAGGCAGGCTGATCGGAAACCCTGAGCCCTAAATTGCTAGACTTTGTTTCCCCAAGGAGCCTGATC
>NW_005284425.1:0-480 GCF_000412655.1 Myotis brandtii
TAACCAGCTTATACAATCAATAAGAATGAATTTCAAAATTATGCTGAGTCAAAGCAGCCAGGCAAAAGAGAACACAGTGTATGATTTCATTTGAAACTCCAGGCTGAAGCTTCAGTGGCCCGATTCCTATCCAGCCATGACTCCCCTCTAAGCACATTTCCCAGCTCTTGCCAACTGGGATGTGGACTCTCGTACAAGCCTTGATCTACCCAACTTGTTTCCATGTTCAGCCTCTTCTCTGCCTATCAGACTGCCCAGTCCATTACCACCTGTAGAAACTCGTGCTTTTTGTAGCCTTCACTCCCAAACACATGCGCCTTCTCTAGGTTGACAGTAGCTTTTGAGAGAAGACAGATTCTGACTCATTTTCACACTTTCCCCCACCTCCTCCCGCCCTCTCTGGCCCCATTTCGGTGCCTCGCCCAATGTTTACCACTCATTCTGCCTCCAAAGAACGTTAACGGAACTCGGGGAGAAAGG
>NW_005284426.1:0-480 GCF_000412655.1 Myotis brandtii
GGTTGAGAACCACTGGCTTATTAGCTTGTGGTCCTTTGAAGGCGAAGGATTGTGCATTTCTTTCTCTTTCGTGCAGGTTAACCTTCACTCCTTCCACATTATAAGTGGTGGTGTGAGAATGAAGCGGGAGGACATGTGTAAAACGCACATAGTAGGCACCTTTAACTGGCTAGGTCCTCAGGTTGTCTTCCCTTCCGTGAGAGAGCCAGCCCTGCCCGCGCACGTTCTTGTTAGCCTTTCCGGATTTCCGCATTTTATTTCTCAGAACTGAGCCGAGCAGGGAAAGGCCCTCCTTTGAATCCTGGGGTGGTTAGGCTCTTTTTTCTCAGCTTGTCTCCTGAGGAAGCAGATGGAAGAGGGAGGTAGAACCGAGGAGGAGGTGGTGGCCAAGTGATGGGTGCCTCTTCCATCCCCCCGAAATAGTTGCCTTCTCTTTTGGGGGAAAGCCAGGGAATCGCACCCCCTCCTCAGCTCGCACAT
>NW_005284427.1:0-480 GCF_000412655.1 Myotis brandtii
ACCTCTGCTCACAATTCTTCAACAGCTCCCTCTGGTTAAAGTAGCATCTAAATTCATTTGTGTGGTCTGCAAGAGCTTCCGCATAAGGTCCTCGACTTACTTGCTTTATGACTTCTACCACAAAGATAGGAATGCTTATACCTTTGCTCTTCTGTTTCAGAAACCCAAATGTATTCATTGGGACTTAGAAAGCTAATTATTTTTAAGTCAGTAAGTGACTATCATTTTTGTTTCTGCAAGATGAATGTGTAATAGCATGAAACCTTTTTTATTTTTAAAAAGTAAGACTAGATACAAATAGAGCTTAGAGATATACAAAGAAAGCCTAGTAGATAGTCAGCAGCCCTCCCTATGTAGCTATTCAAAACAAAACGAAATAAAACAAACAAATTAGACCTCATAAAAATGGTTCGGTAATTAAAGAGCCATTAGTGTATTTTTTCCTTTTTTTCAAATTTTATTGTTATTAATATATTTTTT
>NW_005284428.1:0-480 GCF_000412655.1 Myotis brandtii
TTCTTGCACGAATCTTCGTGCATTGGGCCTCTAGTCTGAAGATAATAATCTTTGAATATGAAACAAAATAAAATATGAATTAAAAGAGTGACTTAGTAAGTAGAGCAATGTAAATTGTTAATTCTTTAAATTTTATTTAATTCATAAAATAATGTCTTGTAACCTACTTGTATACATGCATTACTCTATAAATGTGTTGTCTGGAACACTTGAAATGTAGTTAGTGCTCAAAGAAAGGAATTTTCAATGTTAACTTATGTTAATTTATTTACTTTAATTTGATGCTAAAGTTGTATTACATAGTTTTTGCAATCAAAACAACTTTATAGTTTTGGTATGACTGCACATCACCTTAACCATTGCATTGTGTCATAATGAGTACTGTGGTTTTTCGTCCAGGTGGATTCAAAGAATGAAGCCACAAGCAAAAGGTGGTATATGAAAAGGTGGAAATCTATTGGGAACAAGTACAGACTCCCA
>NW_005284429.1:0-480 GCF_000412655.1 Myotis brandtii
GACACTTAGCATATTAACCCTTTATATATATAGATAATAGAAATTGGAAAATGACTATTGGGTGCAAGTTCCTCATCCAGGGACTTGACACCTCTGGTTGCAGGAAATTGGAAAAACACACGGATAACAGCAGGTAAGGGGGGCATGCTTTATTATGAACCAAGCAGCCAAAAACTGGCTGGTCGGTGTCAATTTATATATAAGCTTAAACAAAAGAGGCCTCGGGCCAATTGTGACTCTGGGTCTACATTAACATAAACAGGTTATATAAGGGTGTGCTTAAGCAGTATGTACAGAGCTACTGCTGAGTCATTGCTCTCAGGCATGCATAGGGCAAAGGGGCCTTTCAACTAATAATACCGCTGTGTCCTTGCCTGCACACATGTGCATGCATATGGCAAGTAGGGCCTTGACCTCTGGCGTACTCTGGTCATGGCCCCCACAATGACTATTACCTACCTTTCTATCTTTATCACCTGC
>NW_005284430.1:0-480 GCF_000412655.1 Myotis brandtii
AAAGTAGCTTCACATTTTTCTAGTCATAAAAGTGCAAAGACTAACAGAAGTAATAAATAGTAAGTGCTGAAAAGGTTTACTAATATTCTCTCTCTCCGTCTCTTCCTCCCCCTCTCCCTTTGGAATAAGATAAGGATTGCATATCATTCTTCCAATGCCAACAGCTATTTTTCCAGTCCAACACAAAGATCCAATGACATTCATCTTCAGAAAGGAAAAGAGTAAGGTTTTTTCTTTAAATTACTGTGTGGTATTTAAAAATTATAAGTTTATGTCTAAATATATTTTCAATTTATTTTTATTGGTGAAAGTGATATTAGTTTACCGGCTTAATTTGTAATTGGTTAGCCTCTGTAGTTTTAATAAATTTTGTTTTATATTCGAAGTATATTGGCATTCCGATAATCAGGGAAATTTGACAACTAAATGATCCCTGTTGCTGAAATTATAACTTTGTGAGATATACTTAATTCCATTTTT
>NW_005284431.1:0-480 GCF_000412655.1 Myotis brandtii
ATCTGACTGAGGGGGCTGGGTCAGAAGTTGTCCATCATTAAGCACATCTTGCCTTTGGAACTAGTCCTCCTTTAAGGTCTTGGGAAGGGCTATATGCCACTTTTGTGTATTGTTCTTTTAATCTTTGCCCTTGAAACTAGGACTTTACTTCTATGGTCTCTCAACTGCTGCCACCAGAAGTGACCACCCCCTCACCCGACCCTCCCAAAAAAACAATGGAGAAACTAGAGTGCAGCTTACCCTGAGCTCATTTCATGAGGTCTAGAGTGGATAAACAACACAGGAGGCATGACCTCAGTCACTCTATACCATGCTGGCTGGCCCTTCAAGGCCACAGAATGTTCCACCTACTGCAAGCGTCATGGTCTGCACATGTGCTGCCCCAGGATGATTGGCAGTGCTAATACTTACCATCTTGTCTCCATCACCCTCAATAGATAAACATGAAGAAGTACATTTTGATGTGCATGGATCTCCCAG
>NW_005284432.1:0-480 GCF_000412655.1 Myotis brandtii
TTTTTTTTTTTCTGGGAGAAGGAGCTACTGATTTCATAGGAAGTTGGATTTAGGCACAGCCCCTCTCACATGGATCCTGTTTTTGGATCCTAGCTATGAAGAACTTATGGGGTTATTTTGAGACAAGTTGTTTGTCTCTCCATATTGAAATAATTGGATATGAAATAGAAAATTAAATTGAACCCCTACCAAATACCATACATAAAAAAGTTCTAAGATTAAATGTAAAAGAAACTATATAAAGCTTTTAGGGGATAATATAAGTAAGTATTTTCTAGCCTTGGGGTAAGGAAGGATTTTTTAAGCAGAGCAAAAGGAACATAATCCATAGAGGAGAAAATAAATTTGATTATATTAAAATCACAAACTTCTGTTCATATCAAACATCATTAAAAGAATGTAAAGACAGATCACAAATAAGAGAAACTATAATACATAGGATGAAGGACTCATTCAAAATATGTAAAGAACTATAAATCA
>NW_005284433.1:0-480 GCF_000412655.1 Myotis brandtii
CCTCTCTCCAGAGCCCCCTCCTCGCCTCCTCCAGCTCGTGGAGCGTCAGCCAGTCCCTGGCCGTCCCCGTGGTGTGGTCCTCCGTGTGTGCTCACGCGGCCTCTTACCGGGACTTGGTCATACTGGTCACCCACCCTCCCCCCACTTAACTGATTACATGTGCAGCGGCTCCATGTCCAAAGGTCACTCCCAGGGGCTGGGGGCCAGGACTTCGCCGCATATTTCCTGGGGGACACACGTCGACCCCTAACACACGCCAGTTACCATGCGACGGCAGCAGCCCCGCCACGGCCGGTCTAAGGGCTGCTGACGCGATGCGGGGCTTCCATTGCTGGCCCTCAGCTTCGCTCCACCTCTGCTGTCCTCCCACACCCCCCGCCCCCCCCACACCTTCCCAAGGAGAGGCCTGGCGGGCATCTTTGCGGAGCTCTGACACTGGCTCTTTCCATCCCCCGTCCATGAAAGATTAAAGCGCCCGTC
>NW_005284434.1:0-480 GCF_000412655.1 Myotis brandtii
TGTAAAAAATTAATAAAATATATTTTAAAAAATTAAATAAGGCCCCTTTATTAAATAAGGTCACCGTATTTACTTTATTAAAAGTATGTAAGTTGACCAGCTTCAGAAAACAAAAGTCAAGGTATCAACTTATTTGCCATGCTTTTAATGGACCCTGATCCAAATCTTTTCTATGGCTTGCTGATTAGACCACAGAATTATTAGGGGGCGGGGAGGGAGAGGGCAGGAAAACAGAAGCTGGTTTATATGCTGATATCTGTTCCTTCTATACTTCCAGCTGTCTCAGCCTCTGCCACTGATACCAGGGATGTGCAGGCCGTTTTGCACCTTGAGATCCCTTTGATGGGTTTGAAACACGTCATTCATGGGATTATTGAAAACAATTTCTTCTCGTTTCAATTACTTTCTCTTACTTTTTGTTAAGTCCCTGATGTTTTTCTTTTCAGTCACTATAGTCTTTGATAGCCACACAAATATTTC
>NW_005284435.1:0-480 GCF_000412655.1 Myotis brandtii
TTTAGGGTGACCGGCTGTACCAGTTTCCCAGGCCTGGGAAGGAGGGGAGAAAAGGTCCTAGGATGTGGGACTGTCAGTACTAAAACCAGGTCACCCTGTATTATCCCCATTTTGCAGATGAGACAACCAAGGCCCAGAGGAGCCCAGGGGGCACACAGAGTGAGGCAGCAGCTCCTGGCCCCATTCACTCTGAGTCCCAGGCCCGTGCTCCTGGCCACCCAACCACAGGCGCCCCTGCAGGTTCCTACTTATACAGAATTAGCCAGTAACTTCCTTAATGGCCTGGACATGAACCAAGAGTCTGCTGAGAATGTCCCTTCCATTAGGTTATTCCTGAAGACACAAGAAACAAACAGTGGGGTGGGTTTCAACATATAAATTTCGGGGGGGAGGGCCCACAATTTAGTCCATAGCATACATACACCAAACTTTTCACACTGGCGTCTTATATGTATACCAGAGGCCCAGCCCGCAATTGAA
>NW_005284436.1:0-480 GCF_000412655.1 Myotis brandtii
ATCCCTGGTCAGGGCGAATATGATTGATGTTTCTCTCTTCCATCAATGTTCCTCTCTCTTTCTTTCCCTTCCTATCTCTCCAAAGTCAATAAAACCGTATCCTTGGTGAGGATTACATTTTCTTAAAAATGTATCTTGTCCTGTCTTGGTGAGCAAGCTATGCATTTATTTCTCAAAGATCGTCTCTATAAGAAGCATTTGGTATTATTAAGAATTCATTGTTGGACTCCTGTTTTTAGAAAGTTATGATTTTTATTGATTTTATTGCTGCAGCTGGATTGATTTTAAAACTTAGAATGTCTTCTGGTTAATGCAAAGGCTAATGATGACTAAATCGAATGACATTTTAGCAAATGTTCCTATACACCTATTACATCTCTAAGGTTAAAGGTGAGTGATGTGATAGTAAATAGTAAAGGCGGACTGTCTGTCCTCTTCATCCACATTCCATTATTATATTTTAAAAGCCATATAAAAATA
>NW_005284437.1:0-480 GCF_000412655.1 Myotis brandtii
CATTCCTGCACGTGTGGCCGTTTCCCCCTCTGCACGCAGGACCACTGGGCTCACCTTGGCGCTGCCACTCCCGGCCCCGAAGGTCCTTCTCTCCCTGAGGTCGGCCCTGGCCGCTCCCGGGCCCAGCGGCCACGGCCACACCAGGGTCTCCCCGCTTGCCCCCTGCTCCCCTCCTCTTGGCCCAGCATTTTTGAGGGGGAAGAGGAGGCCTTGTTGTTACCTTTTGACCAAGGTGGGCACCTGGCCCCTCCCCCGGGCCAGGGAGAATCGCCTGCCTGCCTCCGAGGAACTAGGATGGAGGAGACGCCCCGCCTCCTGGTGAGAGCTGAGGCCAGGCTCACAGAGGCTGCTGGTCGGGCAGCGGGGGTGGGGGCGCCCAGAGCCGGGACGACGCCAGTGCAGCTGATGCCCAGGGCGAGGAGGAGGGACACCTGCCCTTCCAGCCGGCTCCACCCCCCGCAGCTCGGACGCCCGCCCCCC
>NW_005284438.1:0-480 GCF_000412655.1 Myotis brandtii
TAGTCTCTGCCTGTGATCATATGGTGTTCTTACTGTGTGTCTGTCTGTGTACACATTTTCCTCTTCTTATAATGACATCAGCCTTGGATTAGGTCTGCTCCAATTCATCTCAACTTGATTACACCTGCAAAGATCATATTTTCGAATAAGGTTGCATTCACAGGTACTGGGAGTTAGAACTTCAACATCTCATTTGTAGTCCATGATATCACCATGGGGAGGAACATGTCAGAAGTTCTTTGTTATTTATACAAAATTGGTATTTATAATAGCTATTAATACTCAAAACTGAAAACTATTCAAAATATGATTAACTTCCAGCATGACATGAGCTCCACTGACTCAGTGAAACTGGTGAAAAACTATAAAAAACAAACAAACAAAGCTTCTTGGAAATGGTCTTAAAGGAAAACCTCTGTTTAAGAAAATTAATGAAACTTTGGTAAGAAAGGTGAGAGTCTGTGCTATTTGAACCAAGAT
>NW_005284439.1:0-480 GCF_000412655.1 Myotis brandtii
AGGGTCTTTAATCTCACTCTGGGCTATGCCTATATAACCCTCTTTTTCCATGCTATTGTTTTTCCATTCCTTATAACAGAAGGATTAATCGAAGTGTAAAACATATGAAAAGATAAATAGATCTGGGCATCTAAATATAGGGATGAATATAATATAAATATAGTCAACGTATGAGAATGTTGCATGAAATGGCAAACCAAGAAATAGCAATCCAAAGGCCAAACACATTCATATCCTTACTCATTATGTCTGGCCTGAAGCCTTCCCATCTTCTTCCTAATAGACTCTTCTCCTTTAGGAGAACTGTTCCTTATCCTTTTCAATTGAAATGTTCCCATGGGGCAACCGATAGTAGGACCCAGCTCCTAGACCACAGTTGATGATTATATGATGGACTCCTGATCTAAGTCTAACCAGTTCCTTTCTTGAGAAGTTTCAAGCTATAAATCTTTATCTATCTATCTATCTATCTATCTATCT
>NW_005284440.1:0-480 GCF_000412655.1 Myotis brandtii
AGCTCCTCAGTGTCACCCTCATCCACACCCAGGTTACAGTTGTTTGCTGTCTCAACCACACCTTGTTGATTTGTGCAACCTTTGCGCTACAACCTTAGAATGGCTGTGATGTCAGTGGGCGATAGGAACTTTTTGGCTCCATTTTAATCTGATGGGACCATCACTGTCATGTGTGGTCCGTCGCTGACTGACACATCGTTGTGCAGTGCATGACTGTCTATTGTGATTAATCCGTGTTGTTTTGTGTACCAACAATTCATTCCTTTTTATTGCCAAATAGTATTTCATCATAAGAATATATGACATTTTGTTCAGCCATTCATCAGTTGATGCAAAATTGGATGGTTTCCAGTTTTTTGGCTATTGCAAATAAAGCTACTATAGATATTTGTGTACAAGTCTATATGTAGATACATAGTGTGTTACAAAAAATGGATACACACACTTTAAAGGCAGTGTTTATTAAAATACATTTCATTT
>NW_005284441.1:0-480 GCF_000412655.1 Myotis brandtii
TCTCTCTCTTTCTCTTCCTCTCTCTCTCTAAAATTAATAAATATATTTTTTTAAATTTCCAATTACATTTTTCATTGTTGAAATGGCTGCTTTATGTAAACCAAGAATATTTGGTCCAAAAGAGAGTTTAGTAGCTACACAGCATTAAATCTTATGTTACAGACGAGGATATGGAAGCCACAGAAGCTGGATAATCCACCCACGTGTTTATGGTTTGTGAGTGGCAAAGTCAGGATTGTAAACCAGGTTCTTGACACCAAATTCTGGACTCTTTTATAATCACTTACATCTCAAGGGCTCACCCTATGATAAGCAACTAAAAATATCCCAGGGTCTCTTGTGTCATGTGGTAAAAAGCCCAGACAACAGAAGTGGCTACTTGGCAGGGCTGTACAAAGACTAAGGATAGGGTGATGGGCCAGGGATGGAAAGAAGGAGTAGAGATGAGACCAGGAATGTGGACCTGCTACACTGGGGATT
>NW_005284442.1:0-480 GCF_000412655.1 Myotis brandtii
GTGTGAATTTCTTCATATCATCTCTAAGCAGGAGATAGATAAGAAGTAGATGGTATTTATAAAAGCAACCATTTTAGCTTCTGAAGAAATGTACTGTTAATACCAAAACATCACTGGGGTATATACGTGTATATATTTTAATGCAAGTCTTTTCAACCAGCTGTCTTAATTATTCTGTTATCAAGGAAATTGCAGGCTGCTTGGATGTGTAGTGTATTCACTTGCAGAGAATTAGATTTACCAATTGCATTAATGTAGGATTACTTATTTCTCCAACAGTACCAGGCCTGTGATGGAGGGATTACAGCTGTATATGAAACACAGTACCAGCTTAGCAGTTGAATTTGTGCCAAGCAGACAAGTACAATGCTGAAGAATAAGTGTCATGTGGGGTTAAGAAGAAGGTGGTGAGGGGTCCAAGAGAAAAGTCAGCTAACCGAGGCTTACAGAGTTAGGAAAGGCAGGCTGCCCAAAGAAAGA
>NW_005284443.1:0-480 GCF_000412655.1 Myotis brandtii
AGGTGACTAGAGAGTTGGGGGAAGAGAGGAATCACGATAATTATTTAATAGTTCTCTTTTTAGAGGATTAAATATATTTAATCTCTGGATCTTCAGAGATCAGTTTCTTTTCATGTTGAGCACCTTCTTTTTCTTAATATTTTTTCCTATTGGCATTCCTTTTAAATAGCTTCGCTTAACAGACACGGTGACTCCCTTGCTCTCGCTATACAGGCAATCCCTTCTTCTTAAAACACTCTTGAAGCGAACGACATTTCTCTTTAGAGCATCTCTGTTTTGATGATGATTTGTAGACTAGGAACAGAAAGGAGACATGCAGTAACACATAGCAAGACAGCCGCAATGAAGAACAAGCTGCAGAATGTAAGTCAGAACGAGGCTGTATTTTTTGCAAGGGGTGAACCAGCTTGCTGACAGGCGGTGGAAAGTTTTAAACTCTTGACAGGAGATTTTCTGTGGCCCTTCCAAAAATAGAAAAAG
>NW_005284444.1:0-480 GCF_000412655.1 Myotis brandtii
AGCAGAAAAGTTGTGAATCTGGGGAACACCCACAGTCCCATTTCACTTGATCTTATTGGCACATTAGCCATTGCAGTGGTTTGAATGTTGATACCAAAAGATATATGCAGGTCCTAATCCACAGAACCTGTGACTGGCCTTATTTGAAAACAAGTCTTTGCAGATGTAATTAAGCTCAGTATCCCCAAATGAAATAATCTTGGGCCCTAAATACAATTTAAAAATATCCTTATAAGAGACAGAGAGACGAAGAGCCCGCGTGACTACAGAGGCAGAGGTGGGGGTGATGCAGACAGAACAAGTCCAGCAATGCCAATCACCACCCACCAGAAGCTGGAAGAGGCAAGAAATAGTTTCTCACCTAGAGCCTCTGCTGACTTCTTGATTTTGAACTTCTGGCCTTCCAGACTATGAAGAACACATTTTAGAACACATTTTCTGTTGTTTTAAGCCACCAAGTTTGTGATAATTTGTTACAGC
>NW_005284445.1:0-480 GCF_000412655.1 Myotis brandtii
ATTAGCCAAAGGAAGAAGAGGAGGATGAGCATCTCAGACATGGGAACAACATGGACATGATTGAGGAGAAAACGTACTTTAGAGATAACAAGCAAAAGTAGGACTTATTGTGAGCTATGGATTTCCTTGGTGCTTGTTGATGACTGAAATTTACCTATGGAGTAAGAAAGTATCAAGGTCTTAAACTATCTCTGAATTAACTTAAGACACATTTTCCCCTTTAGTTCACGTGTCTTTAAAAAAAAATGTATGATGTTCTCAAAAAAATTTCTACTTCTTAGATATTATCTCCATGGAAAATATAATTCTTTGGGCATTGCAGACACTCAACTCAGTAAGTATGAAATGAACTACATCGAATGTCCACATAGACACACATGAGATGTCTATATAGCAGGAAACATGAGGAGATGTTATTTCAGGAGTTATCAGCTAAAACAACCAAATACCATTTTTAAATGAATTTCAGAATGAGAAAAC
>NW_005284446.1:0-480 GCF_000412655.1 Myotis brandtii
GCATTAGGAAGGTTGAGAACCACTGCTCTAGAAGGATGTACTCCACCAAAACGAACAGTACAGCTCAGAAGGAAGACACAAGAGACAGGGGCGGAGACCAACATGAGAGACGACAAGGGATCCTTTAGCAGATGGTGAAAGGTGATCCCAACATGACAGCCCTGCAGACTGGAGGGCAACTGGCCACACTGCAGCCGTGTCACCCAGAGATGGATTGTAACCGCCAAGAACCCCACTTCCATCGGGCTGTCTTCTTAACCTGAGGACTGACGCCCAGGAGAACCAGGCCCAGGTTCTCATCAGTAGTTAGCATGCTGACCACATTCTGACGAGGGTCTCTCCTGACGAGGACTCACAGGAGTCCTCCGTCTTCCCTGATGGCTGGAGGTAGGCAAGATGGGCTCGGGAGCGGGGAGTGCTGAGCAGCCCACCCCCTCGAACCCCCTTCTGCAGCATGTCCACTGCCTGGTCCACATGGCT
>NW_005284447.1:0-480 GCF_000412655.1 Myotis brandtii
AACTGTGTCCACAGTGGGAACCCAATGCCACGGTCTCCCCAGGCCCCCAGATGCCCTCTGAGTAACACTGTGTGCCTGTCGCTATGCAAGATGAAGATTTTCCCAGACCAGAGGGTCATCTCTTTTCCAGCTTCAATCTAGTGCATGGCAGTGAGGAGGGGGAAGCCATTCTGTTTTCCTTGCATTTCAGCTGCAAGAAAACCCTTAGGAGTCAGAACTGGGCAGACAGCCACAGAGGGCACCTTCAACTCCCATGGCATAGGAGGAAGTTCTGGCTCGCCTGCTTAGGATAAAGGCCTTAGCCTAAAGTTACAGATTTATTTAGTTCCGAACCTTGGTAACTACATAATAAGGGGAAGTAGCCAGGCTTGAGTTAGTTAGTCCCTCCTGGGAAGACCCCTGATCTGGAAGCTGTCCTTTCCACCCTGCTGATCCCACCTAATTTGCTTTGTGACCTTGGGCAGCTCACTTAACCTTTTC
>NW_005284448.1:0-480 GCF_000412655.1 Myotis brandtii
CCCCCTTAATTGCAACTTTTATTGTAGAAAATGTGGAAAATAATTATACAAAAAAAGAATAAAAAGTCTCCTATAACATTGCCAACCTAGAGTAGTGATTCCCAACCCTGGTTGCACATTAGAATCTCCTGGGGAGCTTTTAAGAAATACCGTGAACTATCTGTAGAGAGTCTGATTCATTTGGGATGAGGTGGGGGTCCCAATGTCCACACTCACAGACACACAAACACACACATAAACCCACATGTCCACCCCATCCATGAGCAAACCTTGCCAGTCTATCTTCAGAATATATCCAGGATCTGAACACTTCTTACCATCTCCTGTGCTGTCATCCAAGCCACTGCCTTCTGCCTGGATTATTGATACAGCCTCCTGACTAGTTTCTATCTTCAGCTCCCACCTGTCCCCCATGTCTGTTCTCTACATTGCATTCTCCAGAGCGATCCTTTAAAAGCATAAGTCAGGTCCCTTCTCTAT
>NW_005284449.1:0-480 GCF_000412655.1 Myotis brandtii
TAAACAAATAAAGAAAAGAAGCTAATATTCCTTGAGTTGTATTGGGGGAAGGTCTGTGCCTGCCATGAAAGTCCTCAGCAGATGTTTGCTGAATGAAGGGAAGATAAATGAATCTTCTCTTGCTGTTTCTTGCCTTTAGGCACACGTCGCTGCTAGTCAGGTAACACGCTTTCTCTCGCTGGGCGCGTTTGTGCACCTGTCCTGTGGCTGCCCTTCAAGGAGGCTGGGGAACTGGCTGCACCAGGTCCCAGTCACTGAGCCGAGAAGGGTGGTGATGCTGTGGGTTTTTATCCAGCCGTGGCTCAGCGTGGTGCATGCCTGCTGGGCGGCCACTTAGCCCCTGGAGGTGACCAGCAGGCCACTGAGGCTGCAGTGCACCCTGGCCTTCCCTGCTGACCGATGGTTGGAGCCATCCCTGAGCAGGCTCAGCACTCCCAGGGCTCCGCCTCCATGGGACCCGGGGCCTGAGCTGCTAGCTGG
>NW_005284450.1:0-480 GCF_000412655.1 Myotis brandtii
TGTCAGTTCAGTTTCTAGGGAAAGCCCCAAACTAATGCAATCCTGTGCCCGGCCTTCTGTCAACACTGCAAGCCCTCAACACTCCGGGAAGTGAGAACAGCTGTTGAAGAAAATGGGGGAGCAGGGAGCCCGAAGATTTGTCCTCTGTGCAGAGGGGTCGTGAGCAGTTTGAAGTCCACTTTGGAGGCGTGGGCGCCAGTGTGGGCCTCTGTTTCCTCAGTCGCATCGTGGGAAGCGCCTTCCCCATGGGCTGCTCTGATTAGACCGGGTGCCGGCAGTTGGTAAGTGGAGCTCCTGGGGAGGGGGGCAGGATCCGAATTAATCCCAGGTGTCTGGGCCGCCAGAGCCTGTGCGGACGGGTCCCCTGCCCCCACGGTCCCCATCTGAGAGCCCCTCATGCTCCAGGGAGGACTGCCTCCCCCAGGGTGTCCCAGGACAGGCCTGGGCCCCTTTCTCATTTCCTGGGGGGCCCCAACACAG
>NW_005284451.1:0-480 GCF_000412655.1 Myotis brandtii
TTCTTCAAGATCGTAGCTATGGTGGAAGGAGACGTGCCTGACTGGTGAGCAATAGCCACCGTTGATGTTCCACTTTCATAGTCTTAATCACTTTTAATTTTATTTCCAGGTGACTCACTCCAAGGGGCCTTTTACTGGCAACATCAGCAGTGGATTTTGGATCCTTAGGGACCATGATGAATAAAACAAAATGTGATTAAATAAAGTATCAAGAAAGGTATGCAATCAGAGACACAGTAACCATGAGATGTATGAGGCTGCTGCTGGAGTAGCATGGCATACTGTTTTACATCAAACTCTTTTTATAAGTAGAAAGAATATGCTCTGAAATGATAGTAGAAAGTATAGTATCATATGTATGCAGACCAGTCATTTATCATTTATCCAGTATTATGTACTGTATGTAATCGCATGTGTTATACTTTCATATGACTGGCAGCGCGGTAGGTTTGTTTACATCAGCATCACCACAAACACGTG
>NW_005284452.1:0-480 GCF_000412655.1 Myotis brandtii
AAGGCCATGAGAACTGTTGACAAACAGTAAGTTCAAAGCATATCCTTACCTGCAGCAGAGGGCGCTGCACGCCCAGCACCTTCATGGTGTCCGCGTTGGCCAGGATCTTCAGGGGATCCGATGTTTTCGTGACTCCTTCAATCTCCTTGTTGATCTCAGCCAAGACTTGATTGAGAAAGATGTTTTTGATGTACACAGTGAGGAACTCTCGGAGAGGACACTGTTTGGCTGGCCCAAGTCCCAAGGCATGCTCAACTTCCTGAATGAACCTGGAAGCCAAACAGAAATGGTTGTTACATGTATCAGAAAGATGGCTACAGAAATACGACAAAACCCACATGGGTATCTCTGGACTTCAGCTATTTTCATGGAGGGAAACAGGGAAGTTCCCAGAATTCTTAACAAGAGCAGGTCATCACTCTGTGATATTCATATCCATATATATCCATATCTATATATGGATATATATGTATATGTATA
>NW_005284453.1:0-480 GCF_000412655.1 Myotis brandtii
AAAAAAAAACATGGTAGGGTCCATGGTTGGAAGGTCTTAATGGGCACAAAAATGTGTCAGAGTCAGGCAACTTGAAGGAATAGCTGGCAGAACAGGAGTTGGTGTGTTGTCTGAGTCTAGGATGTTCGAAATGAACATTTTGGAGGTGATGCAGTTACTCGCAATGATGAAGGCTAAGGTGTGAACACAGGAGTGGAGGGCTGCAGCGTGGGGAGGCAGGCGCAGTGGGTGGAGGATGTGCTGAGGCAGCAGAGGCCGCAGAAAGCCCGAGCTGACTGCCAGTGAAGAGCAGCGGGGCCTGGCTTTTGCAGGGCTCAGGGCAAGGTCCAAATGGAGGCCTGGTTCTAATATTTAAGCTATTGGTTAGACCACCAGCTTTAAACACCTGTCTTCTTACTTTGACAGATGCACTTTCATCACCTCCTGGAAGGTTAAGTTTGAAATGAAAGTCTGTCTCTGCATTTTAGGAGAAGGGCTGTC
>NW_005284454.1:0-480 GCF_000412655.1 Myotis brandtii
GCAATGAACTTTGGCAGCAAGATGGGTGATGGAGACTTGAGGGTTGGTGCACAATCTCTAGTCTGACTCATGGTCACAGGCATGGAGGAGAGAGGGGAAAACCATATAAATGAATCAGAGGTGGAACGGGATTGTGGCAATGTGGGAGAGAGATTGACTACCACTCAAGTGAAATCTATGAGGATTAATTGTGTACTTGCTGTTATTTTGCATTATGCTGTGAACTCCTTGGGGAAAGATTTGCATTCCTAATTGGGGTTAGGTACTGTGTCAAGTATTTGACACATAGCGTCTCGTTAATCCTCATGACAATTCCACAGAGTCCCTTCCGTTTTATGGACGAGCACACGCTTGTTATTTCCACTTCATAGATGAGGATCCTGAGCTTAGAAATATAGTGAATAAGTTCCCCAAGTTTGCACGGCCAGTAAGTGGCCGATTCAGGACCCAAACACGGAAAGTTCGACCCCAGAGCACATG
>NW_005284455.1:0-480 GCF_000412655.1 Myotis brandtii
GGCTCCAGCTATGGAGGGGGCTCCGGCTATGGAGGGGGTTCCAGCTATGGAGGGGGCTGTGGCCAGTCCTCTGGAGGCTGCTGCTAAAGTGGACCCGGAGCCAAGAAGAGCAGCATCAGAGGCACTAAAGGGGCAAGACCATCTTCCTTGGGCCTGCCTCTGTTGCTGAGACATTTTAGTGAAGATTTCAAATTCTGTTCTGGAAGATTCTTCTGACTGGGAATCCAGAAATCTGTGTCCTCTTCGAACATCTCATCTCCAGACCTCTGATCCCACCTTTGCAGCTTGCCCTGGGAACCCCAGATTATTTCTGTGGCTGGCCCCTTCTTGAACGGAAACAATAAACAGTCTGCTCCCCAACTTGTTCTCCACTGTTGTCTCTTATTATACACTTTCTGGGAAAGGTAAACATGTCTGGTCTGGGTTCTGTCTCTCCTGGCCACCTGGGCCCTGAACCAGCATTGCTTGCTTTCAAGACTC
>NW_005284456.1:0-480 GCF_000412655.1 Myotis brandtii
GGATGGATGGATGGATAATGAATAGTAGATGGATGGATGAATGGATGGATGCAAGATTGGATGATGGATGAATAGATGGGAGGATGGATGAATGGATGGTGAATGGATGGATAGGTGGATGGTAGATGATGAGTGGATGAATTACTAAGTTTGCCAAGCGTTATGCCAAGCAGTAGGCACAAGGGTGAACCTGTCGAATGAGGCCCTGTCCTCCAGGAGCTTCTCATCCAGCACAGGAGGCGATTCACCCAGGTGAACAGGTGGAAGAGGACTCCTAGTGCCATGAAGGACACTGCATTGCAGCAGGATGATGATCGCACAGGAGCACGGTTTGGGGAGTGGGGGTGGGCGGTGTCAAGAAGACAGTCTAGGATGCTGGGCACGTCACATCCCAGACAGACATTTCGCATCCCAAAAGCACCCTGGTTTCCCCTCTCTGAATAGGAACTTGCCCTCGCCCCTAGTCACAGCTCTGATTCC
>NW_005284457.1:0-480 GCF_000412655.1 Myotis brandtii
GTAAGAGAACTATTGGCATGTGCCCTGGTGTAACCCCTCCTCGGTTCACATTGTTTCTACCCCATTTTAGGCCGAGTGCCTCCAGTGTATTTGGTGACCCAGAAATGGTGAAAGGGAGACCGCTTTTTGTGGCACTGCTCTTTTTGAATAGGAAGTACTGCCTGGGAGAAACCATGTAATGGTGAAATTTTATGTTGGGAGTGGCTCTCTTCCTCCGCAGCAATAAGACTCATGCATAAATCTAAAAAGGCACTTTTTGAGCTTTAGGATACTGTAATGTATGAAATAAAAACGTATTCTCCTTATTTAGCGTTGTATTATAAGCACTTAGCACAGTTTAACAACAAATTCTGGTACAAAATACAACTAGATGGCTGAATGAATGGGTGCTCCCTAATCAGGTGGTTTACTAGTGTACTCACACAGAATGACATGTAGCCAGAAGTTAGGATCCTTATGGAGAAAAGTGAGTGCTGTTTG
>NW_005284458.1:0-480 GCF_000412655.1 Myotis brandtii
TTCTCCTAAACTAGAAATATTGGCATTCTCTGCAAGTCTTCCTGTCTTCCATCTCCTCTCTGACTAGCTATCCAATCCTGTCAGCAAGGTGCCTGGGATTTGTTCTTCCTTCTGTTCCCTCCTCAGAGCAACCACTCTCTGAATTCCTAGTGCCTATAAAAGTATTCTCAAATGTACAGGGTTAGGTTTGACAAGACCAAGATCTTGTAATTCTGTGACTATGATTTTTCTTAATAATTTACTTCTTGAATTACTTCTCACAAAGATATTTGGTTCTCCACCTGGATTTTCAATAGTTCAAACGTGGAGAACCAAATCTCCTTTCCATTTCTTTCCTTTCCTTTTCCTTCCCCTTCCTCTATGTATATCCTGCTTGTGGGGGAACATAGCATGTGTCTGGCTCACCCCGAACTGTGGCATGTGGTTGAGGCTCTCTTTGTTACAGGGCATTGCTGTGGCATTCAGCATCGTGTCCAAGAA
>NW_005284459.1:0-480 GCF_000412655.1 Myotis brandtii
AAAAAAAATGATGCTTTAATTTTCATTTTCTAGATAAGTAAATAGATTGACTACTGTTTCCTGTTTATGGGACTTTTTAATTTCCTCTTCACTGAATTACCTTTTCATACCCTTTCCCATATTTCCATGCAGTCCACTATCTCTTATGATTAATTCATAGGAGCACTGTGGTCCAGGCCATACAACCTCCTGACCAAAGGTCAGGCACAGTTGGGGTCAGGAGCCCATTACCTGAGTAGTCAAGGCTGGGGTCAGGGTTGGGCCTGGGCTAGGTCAGAGTGGGCCAGTTTGGGGTAGGGAGGCTAGGGGGTTAGGGCAGACCCAGGGATGGGTCAGGGCCAGGGTCAGGACTGGGCTGAAGTGGGAGTAAGGGCAGGGTCAGGGCGGGGTCAGGGCCAGGGTCAGGGCGGGGTCAGGTCGAGTTCAGTGACCCTGCGATGGGCAAGGAGAAGTGGACACGTGGAGGCCGAGGCCCAGGTT
>NW_005284460.1:0-480 GCF_000412655.1 Myotis brandtii
GTCTATATGGTCCATGGAAGTGGAAGTCATGTTTTCTACTTAATAAGGAAACTGTGTAGTGACATGGAAACTTCGGTTTGAGTCCCAATTCTGCCACTTACCAACCACCCGGTCTTTGATCCATTACCTAAGCTCTATGAGTCATGTTTCCTCAACCAAGAAATGTGAATAATAATATTTACTCTATTAGTTTGCTATGGCTGCCATAACAGAATACCACAGACTGAATGGTAGCTTTAACAACAAAAATCGATTTTTTCACAATGCTGGAGACTAGAAAACCAAAGCGTGAGCAGGTTTGGTTTCTTCTGACACCTCTTTCCTGGGCTTGCAGAGGGCCACTTCTCACTGTCCCCTCACATGGTCACCCCTTGGTCTATGTCTCTTCGTATGAGAACATCATTAAGATTACATTAGAGTCCATCCATATGATCTCATTTTTCCTTCATTACCTCTTTAAAGACACTATCTCCAAAAACA
>NW_005284461.1:0-480 GCF_000412655.1 Myotis brandtii
GATCCCGATCGAGATAGTTGGTTGCAACTGGATTAGCAATGTACCGACATTAAAATTGATGAGTTAATGTTTGCCCAGAGCATTATAACAAGTCCAGGCAGGGTTCATGGAGGAGGTAGATGCCGGGACTTGGGGACGGATAGTGAGGTTCACCTTTGGCGAGAAGAAATATCTGTGTTTCCTGACTCACTCCCCGCAGCCTCAGAAACAGGCTTTAAGTAGGCGGGGCGCTGGGCCCCAGCCCTGGCTGGCGCACCCTGTTGTTCGGAATTGGATGCCAAGCGGTGGTGGGCGTTATTAAGCTATTGGCCGCCTGCGAATGGCTGAGGGCACATATCTGAAGCATTTCCTTGCCTTCGTTCCCTGAGAACATCACACAGATCAGAATTCAGCACATATGTTGGCGGAAATGTATCTTTACTGGAGAAGCAAAATGTATCTGAAAGCTTCATTTCCTACAAAGAAGAGAGAAGATTCTTA
>NW_005284462.1:0-480 GCF_000412655.1 Myotis brandtii
GACCTTCTCAGTGTGCACAGTTGTTTGAATCTCTGTGTAGCTTCTCTCCGGTTTGGGGAGCAGACACTGTCCTCGAATTTGGTCCATGTTTATGGCCTTATGTCAGTTAACATGATGTTCAGCCTCCAAACCTGAAATTTTGTTTCCATTTCAGTGGTTTTCTTAAAATTTCCCCTTAAAATATACAGAAAAGCGTTCTCCAGTCTGAACTTCTATGGAAATTCAGAGAGATTCTTCTGTGGGTTGACTCTTAGTTATGACTTGTGGTTAGAGACCTGGATCCATTTTCTAATTCTGTTTGAAGTTGTCTTTATCATAAAATGTCTTTACACCTTACAGTTACCCTATGTTTATATTTTAATTAGGAAAATGGAAATGTGGTACGGTGATGGTGAAAGTAGTTTTAGCATAATTCGCTTATATATGTCTATATTTTTATTACATTCAGAGAGAGGAAGGGAGAGGGAGAGATAGAAACAT
>NW_005284463.1:0-480 GCF_000412655.1 Myotis brandtii
GGGCTGGACACGTCCGTGGGCAGCCCCTCCACGGAGCACCCGTCAGATCACCACAGATCTCCAGGGAGAGAGAAGAGGTACCACTTGGCAGGCAATGCTGGGCACGTGGCCCGGAGGGTGGGGGGAGGATTAGAGAGAAAAGGAAGCTCCATCCACTGTCACTTGTCTTTCCGGCCCATTTGCTCACGTCTGTCCCTCTGCTGCCAACAGGGATCCACCCATCAGCTCAGCGACAAGGGGGTACTCCCCCTTCCTCCTGCCCGCTCACCCGCCAGGCTCCCGGAACGGGGACGCACTGGCTGCCTGGATGGTCCCGTTAGGCCAGCTCTGGCCACGGTCCCCTGTTCTACCCCGCAGCAAAGAGCACGGGGGACCATCCTCAGAGTCTAACCTTTTTATTTGCGGGCTTGCACCTCAGCCCATCACACATTTCACAGGGGCTCGGAGCCCCAGACACACACACACACACACACACACACA
>NW_005284464.1:0-480 GCF_000412655.1 Myotis brandtii
CTCTCTGAAACCAATAAAAAATATATATTTTAAAAAGGCAATGAAAATACACAGAGATTCTCAATAAAACCATGGGGCAAATGTAACTATATTAGAGCAAGGGTAAATTTGACTGTAGTTTATAAAGTGCCATTAAAGTTGATTTGAAAAATTACTTTTCAGGAAAAATACATAATTAGCACAGTTTATGGAGAGAATGAAATGGTAATGACATATCTTAGTTCGGTAATTGTGTTACCGAATTAATTGTAATGCGTTGGCCTTGAGCCCACAAGTGGAGGATTTGTTGGATGCTCTCTTAGAGAACTTAATGAGTAAAAGTAGCAGCCATGGGAGCCTGAGGGACCACTGTGGGCTCAAGACCATTTAAGGTTGCATTACAGATGTGGCAGATGGAATGCGTGTGATGTTGATTAAATCCCACCCTCCCCATAGCAAATCAAGAGGAGGAATAAAGGCCTGTGAGATCTTGAAAAACCA
>NW_005284465.1:0-480 GCF_000412655.1 Myotis brandtii
ACACACACACACACACACACACACACACCTTCACTGCTCCCTTCAGAAGGCATCTGGAAGTGCCATTTTGTTGGTGTTGGTTTCTGACTGCTCCTGCTCCCTGCTGGTCTCGTGTCTTCTACCTCAGAGCTGTATTCCCCAGTTGACACTTAAGTCAATGCATGCCTGCACTGCTTCCTCCTACTGGTCCCCAATGCAAATGGACCTGTCTTCTGTCTAATTGCCTGGATGGACCTAAAAAACAGTCTCTGCACATGGAGAATCTATTATTCAACTCAGATGGAACACATGTTGCCTTTTAAGAGGGTGTCTTGGGATACACAATAGCTGAGTTTAGTCCTTAGTGGATGGAATTCAAGGCACAAGATTGACTAGTGGCAAATATCTGGCAGAAGGAAAAGCTTCCAGGTTCCCCCATAGTCCCTTCTCCCCAGTGCAGCTCTGTACTGGGCCAGATGCACACGCACAGCAGCCAACCTG
>NW_005284466.1:0-480 GCF_000412655.1 Myotis brandtii
ACAAATTTTAAGAGGTTTGAGAGTACAACTGAGAAGCTTAAGTTTGGAGATGATTCTTGGCATATTCAAATTAAGAGATATTAAAGAGAGAAGCAGGGAGAGTCAGAATATTTAGAGCAATGAGAGATTTTGAGAGCGATGGAAGATAAGGCTAATGATGGGATAATCAAGGGTTGCACTGAAACACTGAATTATGAAGAGCAGAATGAGCCATGAGAGGTCAGAACAGGGCACTTTCCTGAACAGAGTTCGCTTATAGCTTCAATATGGCCACTTAATTTCATAAAGTGAAGCGGACATCCTTTATCTTACTAAGTAGGGACTGAAAACTAGCTTTAAGACTCCTCCTAACTCATAGGTTCTGTGTCCAAATATAGGCATATTGAGTTTAAAATTTTAGATTTAGGAAGGCCTACCTCAGGAACAGGGATGTTAGATAATAAATCAAGAAGAAACAATCAGATTTCTAATTACTATCTT
>NW_005284467.1:0-480 GCF_000412655.1 Myotis brandtii
GATGTGTTGCATCCTCCCGCAGGCTAGTCTGAGCTCCTTTGTATTGTGATCTCAGGGTTTCCAAGAGCAGCAAGAGAGGATGAACCAGCACACAGGGTGCTTGCTAATTGCCCCTTGGCCAAAGCAGTTCAGTTAGTAAGCACGTCACAGGTTCAAGGTGAGGGAAACCAGCTTTAGCTACTTGGTGGACAGCATGTGCCGAGTTCAGAGGTAAGAGAGAACCTGGGATGCAGGAATGCTGCAAGTAGTCGGAGTGGCCAGAGGAGAACAGGTAAGAAGTATCGGGGGAGAGCCAGGTGATTAGCTCTGCTGCGGATTTCGGAGTTCATCTGGAAGACAGGAGAAGACTCATGGACAGATCTGAAGCAGGGTGTTGACATGATCAATAAGACACATAGAAACATGGTTAGATGGCCAGAGCCTGAGAACATGTTAGCCTGGACAATTCAGGAGTGTTTCCAAAGAGACATCCCAGGAAAA
>NW_005284468.1:0-480 GCF_000412655.1 Myotis brandtii
TGCCTAGTAATTTTACCTATGTCTCAATTACATTATGTTTGAGACCAATTCTTATTTTCATGTTGTCACTTTCTTTTTTCCCCAAAAAAAGTGTTAAATACAAAATGCAATAAAATGTTCACACAATTTTACAAACCCTACTGTATGAAAAGGTGGCAAAACGCCTCAATTAAGCACCTGATGGTGAGCAGTGCCCCTAGGGAAGAGCTTAAAATGTTGATTGGTGTAAGAAAAGTCTGATTTGGCTTTTAGAAAAGGAGTTTGGAGACACCCGTACATTATGTACACAAGTGCAAATTATTTGAAATTCAAATACATAAACATTAGGGGCCACATCATTTCCTCATGAGGAAATAGTTTCAAAAACTCAGAGTCCGTTTTCTAAGCACCTAGCTTCCAGACTGGAATTTCCTGGACTATTTTTAAAGAAAATGTGGGAACTGAAATGAGTTTCCAACTTTTAATTTTACAAAAAAAAAA
>NW_005284469.1:0-480 GCF_000412655.1 Myotis brandtii
GCCTTTACCTTTGCCGGAGGAGAGAGGGGTGCCGACAGGGGTCTGTCTCGTGCAATCTAAACCTCTTCCCGTCTTTTATGTCACAGGCGCGTATGCTTTCCTCACTGAGCCCAACGCAAGGCTCTCTGGCCTCTGTCTGTGCTTGGGAGATTGGAAGGGCCTAATGTTTGGTCCATAATTCAGTGTAATTAAAGTTGGGATTTTGAAATAAGGAGGCTATTTTCTCTCACCTGTATTTTTTTGTTGTTGTTTACTCAATTAAATTTAAGCAAAATGATGTTTTTTCTTAATAATGAATTAAGATATTCTGAATAAAATTGGAGAGCTTTTGGAAAAGGAAGGTTATGCCACTTAGAATTTATTCAGCATCCCCAACCTCTTTCCTGTCCCCCAACCAAACACACACATTCACACACACCACATACGCACTCCATCCCTCACCCCCCCACACACACTCCCATCCCTCACCCCCTCCACACA
>NW_005284470.1:0-480 GCF_000412655.1 Myotis brandtii
TTCTGAGACTTTGTCTTACACCACATTTTCAGCAGAAGTAGCTTCTGTTGTCACATAGCCTTCCCTTTTATAAACCTTTATGACCCCCTTGTTTCCCTTTATAAGGACCCTGATGATTACATTGGACCCTCCAGGTAATTCAGGATAATCTTCCCATCTCAAGATCCTTAATCAAATTGTCAGTGTCCCTACTATCATGTAAGGTAATATAGCAAGCTAAGGGAATTAAGATGTAGAAATTTGGGGGAGGATGGCGTTAATAGCCTACCTTGGTGACTATGCAGCCTCAGAGATCATTTCCATGCCTGACTCCATAGAGTTCCTTATTATATCTCATGTAGCAGAAGGAATGCCTCTTCCTGAGCACACAGGAAGACTTCAGAGAACTCCCTTGCAAATCTCCCTTGTGAGGACACAATGAGATGGCCACCTATGAACCTGGAAGCAGGTTCTCACCAAATCTGCCAATGCCTCAATTTT
>NW_005284471.1:0-480 GCF_000412655.1 Myotis brandtii
TTTTTTATTGTAATAAATTCTAAAACAGAGTTGGAGATGCTAGTCTATATGATATTACAAAACATTCTTCTTTAGGATTGAAGTTTTTGTTTCTTATCAATCTAAAATTCATTAGGGAAAACGAAAATGAACACATACACTTACACACACAGTGCAGTGAGCAGAACCCAGTGTCAACATCAACAAATTCTTTTAGAGTTGCAGTGATTATATTTCTTTCCAAGTTGTTCACATTTTATTACTATTCACAAAACTCGAGATAAATAGTTCTTTTCAATTGGGCACTAGCCTTTCTAGGAGAATTGCTCCAGAAGCTATAGTTCTAGTCATGCTCTTTCTTTCCTGAGTTCCAGATATATATATTTCTACCTGCCTCCTGGTCATCTTCATTTAGATGACCCATACAGATAATATACAACCCTAGAACTCATTTCCCTCTCCCCACTCCCACCCTACTTCTGCCCCTAGGTCTCCAAAATT
>NW_005284472.1:0-480 GCF_000412655.1 Myotis brandtii
ATAAAAATACACTAAATATGCACAGCAGAAAGGCTGACCCACCAATATACCAATAGTAGTTATTATTCAGTGGTTGGACCATGAATAACTTTAATTTTTTTCTTTTTTTTAAATAAACTTCCTATAATAAAAATGTATTACTTTGTAGTAGAAAATATAATCATAATTTATAAGACTACTAAAATGGGAAAATGTTTACGATATAACATTAGATGAAAACAACAATTTAAAAGCAATATATTCATGAGCCTCTATGTTAAAATAATAGCATTGTATAAAAAGATAAAAACCAGAAAGAAATATATCAAAATATAATAGTGATTAACTATGAGAAGGTGGACTTATAGATGATTTTTTCTTTTATATGCTTATTTTTTCCAAAGTTTCTATCATGAACATAATTTGCCTTATAATCAGAACAAGTGAATATAATTTCATTTAAGACAAAAAGAATAATGGTGTTAAAGATAGGAATTTGCA
>NW_005284473.1:0-480 GCF_000412655.1 Myotis brandtii
TGTTTCTATCTCCCCCTCTTCCTTCCTCTCTGAAATCTATTAAAATATATTTTTAAAAAAACACCTACCTTGAGTGGTTGTTGTGGGGCGTTGAGGCAATAATTAGGTAAAGCTCTAGGCAGGCGCGCGCTCGTGCGCACAGAGCACCACCCGGATGCCACACCTCTTCCCAGGGAAGCTCACCGGGAATAAGGGTCCGGCCTCCTGGCCCAGACGGGGCCCACTCTGCAGGGCTGTTCCAGCTCCAGGGCGCCCTGAAGGCCTGGATGAGGCTGTCACTGGGCTGCACTGCAGCTCAATTCTCCCTCTGCCTCATCTGCCTCCCTCCCCTCCCCTCCCCAGGGACCATCCCTGGGGCACCACCTCTGCACATGGGCCTCTCCGAGTCTGCCTCCTGGAAGCCCAATTTGTATATTTCACACAAACTCATTCACTGATTATCTGAACTGAATGGTAGTTTATCTCATCACATTCCTCTTT
>NW_005284474.1:0-480 GCF_000412655.1 Myotis brandtii
CCCCGCCTCCCATTGGCCCAGCGCTCTGCCCGGGAGGCGGGGTGTTGTGTAGCAGCCGCGAGACCAGAAGGGGGCAGTGCTGGGGGTAGAAGTCAGATGTCATGTGTCACCCCCTGGAGAAGTCAGAGGACGTGCAACGTAACTTCTTTTCTTCTCCTTCTGGTTGTAGTTACATCCCAGGGAAGATGCTTGCATCCCCAACACAAACTATGGTGTTCTCTTAATAGAGTTTTTTGAATTATATGGACGGCACTTCAATTATTTAAAGACTGGCATCCGGATAAAGGATGGGGGCTCATATGTGGCCAAAGATGAAGTTCAGAAGAACATGCTGGATGGCTACAGGCCGTCGATGCTCTACATCGAGGACCCTTTACAGCCAGGTACTGAGATTAGGTCATCCGTGGGCGGGCGGGGGAGGGGCGCGGCGTGGTCACCGTGTGGCGGTTGGCACTTTGGACAAAACATTCAGGATCAGCT
>NW_005284475.1:0-480 GCF_000412655.1 Myotis brandtii
GTTTGTTTTCTCCTTACTGTATGTTTCTCAATCCTGGATGTGGCCAAAGTTTGAACTCTACCAGGGTCCAGATAATTAGCGAAATGCCTGTCCAGCAGACACCGTATGAATGCATGAAATACTTTCAGGGTCAACATTATTTTGAGTGCTGGCTAGCAGGTTACAGTGTTTGTTTCAAGGTGGGATGAGTGTAAATTGGTCCATTGGGGTGTGGATAGGATACACTAGGAATTCTACACGTTAGATTTGCATAAAAATAAGACATATCTTGGTGGGCCCAAGCTATAAAATGAAATCAGTGAGATTTGAAAAGACCCTTTTCTTGATTGAGATTTGACAGGAAAATGACACTTTAAAGGTGTGCTCTTGGAGACAGGAAAATTCCCAAGGATTCTGTGTGCCGCCGGAGGTGGGTGAAGAGGCTTGGAACCAACACCACCGTCCTGGAGGCCTGAGGCCAAGGCCATGGATCAGATCTGT
>NW_005284476.1:0-480 GCF_000412655.1 Myotis brandtii
ACTTTGATTAAGGTCTTTCCCAGCCATCCCTTGGGAAAAAAATACAAAGGTAAGGGCTAGAGATGCATAAAAGAAAATACTCTTTAAGAGTAATTACAGGATTCTATAAAATGTGTGTCTGATAGCTAGAATGCTGATTCATTCTAAAAGACGTTGGGCAAGTCAGTATTTTAATCTCAATTTATTTTGCTTCACGTTGAAATAAGATGCCAGTGTCTTTTATTCTTCATGAAGGACAATAGGAATTTCATGGTCCTCATCTGTGTTCCATATCCCTACCGGAGAAACAAGAATTTTCCCCATACATCTATCTTTCCTGTACCTCCAGATAGGTGTCTTTGCACAGCTAGTCTGTTCATCTGAACTGCTTTTCATCCCCATCCCCTTTATGTATTTGTGCTTACATCATTTTCTTGTCAATTCCAGGGCTAGCACTACAATTCTTTTGAACGCCTCCAAATACATAGATTGATGCTGTTT
>NW_005284477.1:0-480 GCF_000412655.1 Myotis brandtii
TTCAGGACTGTATTTTGATATAAGGCAAGACTGTTGCAATAGAGGAGAAAGACCAGACTCAACTCCAAATACAGCCAAGACAGCTGGGGATTTATAGCCAACAAGAAGAATGAGGGGTCAGTGGATGGAAATTAATAAGAAGAGACATCAAAGGTAGGGGATTCTTGCTAAACCTATTTAACAGGATTCTTGCTGAGGGCAGGCCAAGGACTAATATGTCAAAGATGGGAGATGAGATCATTGGTCACATATCAAGGGAGATCACATATCAAGGGTGAGGATTCTCTCTAAATTGATTTAAGATTCTTGCTCAAACTGGACCTGGCAGGCTGAGGACCGAACAAGGACAAAGTCTAGTAGTAAACAGGGCTCAGAGGAACCTGTCTACAGTTTGGTCAATGAAAGAGTCTTTGTCTACAGTCATTTTCTTGGCCTATTGAGCACCACTGTGTACCAAACCGACAGAACAGAGTGGTGTCC
>NW_005284478.1:0-480 GCF_000412655.1 Myotis brandtii
CCATCTCTATGTCCTCTTTGGAGAAGTCTCAATTCAGGTCATTTGTCCAGATTTTAATTTGATCACTTGCCTTGCTGGTTTATAATTGTATAAGTTCTATATATATATTGGAAATTATCCTTATCAGATGTAACATTGGTGCATACTTTCTCCCATACAGTGGGCTCCATTTTCATTTTGATGATGGTTTCTTTTGCTATGGAAGAGCTGCTTAGTTTGCCATAGTCCCATGTTTACTTTTTCTTTTATTTCCCTTGCCCTAGGAGACACATCAGCAAAAATTTATCTATAAGAGATGTCTGAAATTTTGCTGCCGATGTTTTCTTTTGGATTGTTATGGTTTTTCAATTTACATTTAAGTCTTTTGTCCATATTGAGTGTATTCTTGTCTATTGTGTAAGTTGCTGGTCTCATTTTATTTTTCTTTGCATGTACCTGTCCAATTTTCCCATACCATTTATTAAAGAGAACTAGAGGCCC
>NW_005284479.1:0-480 GCF_000412655.1 Myotis brandtii
TGCTTCAGGGACTGGGAAGCGTGGGCTTTCCCATGGGAGACTTCTACATGACCCACAGAGAAAATCCCAGGAGGCACTTGCCCCACAGGCAGCAATGACGGATGGGTGAGAACAATATTAACAAACGAGGCTCTGCTCCTTTTGTGTCTAATTCTGTCTTTTCTGCCAAGATCTTGCGGACATCAACAAGAGAAGAGGAGGAAGAAAAATGAACACGCCCTTTCTTCTCCACTGTAGACCCATTAACACCAGTCAGGTCTTAGACTGGATTTAGACTGGATTTTATTTTAAACACCGGCAATGAGTCCTGATTACTGAAATCTGGCTGGTTGCTGTCACTAACAGTGATTGGAGGACCTGCCCTAGAGACTATCGATGAGTGAGCGAGAGAGGCCTGATGACCTTGTTGAAATTCAGTGGCTGGAGAAAAAGAAACCTCTTTCAAAGGAGTAGTTCCATGACGTTTAAGAAGACTTACAT
>NW_005284480.1:0-480 GCF_000412655.1 Myotis brandtii
GAAAATCTACTATCAAATGTTCATGCTTGTGAAACTGTCCTTTAAAAATCTGGTTTTACTTTGTTTTTATTTCCGTTATTCTTAGGCTGTGTCAATAATTACAGATTGCAAGGCAGAGCATCGATTGAAGGCAATAGAACACACTTTAAACAAGATGGGGAATTCAGGCAGATCCCTGCGGAGCAGCCCTGCCTGACTCCCCCCGATCGGAGTTAACACTTAAAGGTGCTTACCTACCACTGACTCCTTTAATTCTCACCAGAGCCTCTTAAAGTAAATACGAATATCCACATTTTACTGAGGGAAGAAACGAGCTCAGTGAGATTACAAAGACAGTGTGTAAATTGGAAAACCAGCTGGAATCCAGGTCTCTGTGGACCCAAACACAACTGTTTAATATTTTCTGTTGCCTGTTCATGTGTAGATAACGTCAGAGCTCATCAAAAGTAAAACAAGGGCAGCCCTAGCCCGTTTGGCTCA
>NW_005284481.1:0-480 GCF_000412655.1 Myotis brandtii
AGTTTACCTTATTTTTTAAAAGCAAAACAACAAAAATTATGTGTATTACACAAAAGTTGGAAGTAAAAAATAATAATAATAAAACCTATTCTTGGAACCCTGACATGTATCCTGACTGGGACCCATTGTGATGAATTCTTAACCTTTAGCAAATTTGCTACCCATGAGTATTCATAAGGGAACAGAGTTCTGACTCCACAGTACATTCTCAGCCTCAGGGTTTAGCCTATCTCATCCTCTTTGAGTTATGGGTCCCTGTTCTTTTACTCAGATTTATGAATTCAGACAGTGTCATAGGAGGCAGGTACAGCACATAAATCAAATAACACAGGCACATGGGACAAGCTGAAAAATTATCATTGTCCCTTTTCACACTGCACAATGTCAGAATGAGGATATGTCTAGTAATGTAGAAGCTTGAAACAGTTAACATGACTCATTAAGTGCCTATCTTTTTCTGTGGGTTTCATTTATTCACAG
>NW_005284482.1:0-480 GCF_000412655.1 Myotis brandtii
ACTGAGGCTTCTCAATGCCTATCTACTGCGTTTCTGAATTAACAACAAATGCAGATTTGTCTTTGATGGGACTTTTATAGCTGCACGCAGCTGGAGAAAAACCAACTGCCAAGGGAACTCAATTTTCTTTATCATCAGTTTGACATTGGTTAACAGATGGCTTCTGGATACCATGGTAGTCTTCTTAATTTGTCTTTTTATATAGTGCAACAAATATCCTTGGTTAATTGCCTGATTATTACATTTAATTCTTTGTCAACAATAGACTTCATTGTTTTGGAACATATTCTATGAGATAACTTATAATAGGCAGATATTTATGGGTTAAAGTACGACCATGCCTTTGAAATGCATAGCAAAACACATAAAGGTAGGCAAATATCTTCTTAAAATCCAGTAGGCTTTCTCTGAAGCATGCCACTTCTCCATAATACAATGGATTCTCAAGAGGTATTATTATTTATGTAAAAGGCAGAAAAA
>NW_005284483.1:0-480 GCF_000412655.1 Myotis brandtii
AAGCTATTTAGATTGCAATAGACCTGAAACCTATAACTCTGTATATGATGAGAAAAGAATCAGTAACTGGATACAGCAGCTACCCTATTACCACTCTCTAGCTTGCTGTAATATAATTGTAGGAAGAATGTTTTTCAGTGAGTTAAGTAAATTTTGAGTCTCTAAGAGTACTTAGCATATCTGATGTCTCATAATGAAAAACTACAATGTGGTTTAAAAGAAAGATAGGATAATGGAGAGCCAGACAGAGTTTGAATTTGCCTGCAGGTTATAGAAAGGAAACAAGGTTTCATCCTCGTTTAGTTATATAACAGTTTTTATTCTGTCTTAGACAGGATTTTATTGTAATTTTAATGTACTGTTAAATCTTAACATTGACATCGAAAACTGGATTTGTCATATTTCCTGTAAGATTGTATTATTCCTGGATATTGCCCTTCTCCCCTCTGACTGCCACTGGTATGATTCTGCTCTTGTTGG
>NW_005284484.1:0-480 GCF_000412655.1 Myotis brandtii
TGATGCTCTAACCAACTGACCTACCCAGCCAGGGCTCCAGGCATTGTAAATAACACTATCATTAAACATAAGAGGCAGAAATGGGGTTAGAAGTGTGCTGTACATAAGTATCTCCCCATTTGGGACGAGAGACATTTCTAACATTACTTTGATTTTCATTAACTTTTTTGTTTCCCGTTGCTCTCCAAGTGTCTTATCTCATGCACTCCAACATTTTGTTGGAAATTAAATGTCTGTCCTTATAATCACTGTGACTAAGAGTATGTGGAAACTTAGAGCAGTGATTTTTCAGTCGCAAAGGTCAGGTGGTGTCAGAATATTTGTAGAAGCTGAACCACCTCCATTCTAAGTCTTAAAAGAATATAGTCAATAATTGCTACTGTTCATAAGAGGTGCAGACTAGGAATTTAGGTGTAAGGCAGCAGTGGAGGTAAGAAATTTTCTATTAGAGATCTTTGTCCATTTTCAGCATAAGGAAAA
>NW_005284485.1:0-480 GCF_000412655.1 Myotis brandtii
GGCCTCTAGTGTTTAATAATTGTCCTGCAGGGAGCCATAGTGAAGCCAGGAGTAAACACAGCTACACACTTTTGGTGGAACATTGCCTAGTACCTCTTTGCAGGCCTAATTGGTAAATCAACCAAAATTTTAGTTGCACATAACCTCAACTCATCAATTCAACCTTTTGAATTATATGCTGTGTAGATACTCATGCAAATATTTTAAAAACATTTTTGTAATTTTAAAAGAACCAGAAACAACCTGAATATCCATCAGTAGGCCACTAGCTAAATAAACTAAAAATAATCAATAAATGTTTATTAATAAGTAAGTTGTGGTGTAACCACACCATGAAATACTGCAAAGTGCTAAGACACCTGCACTGATATGGGAAGTTGTTCAAGAAACATTGCTAAGTGAAAAAAACGAAGTATCAAATGGAATGTATAATATGCTCTCCTCTGTTCAGCATAGGTTACATATGTATGTATGTATGTA
>NW_005284486.1:0-480 GCF_000412655.1 Myotis brandtii
AACGCTCTATCCACTGAGCCAAACCAGCTAGGACAATCATAGGGATTTAGAGGAGTGGCTTCTATTTTGTAGACTTTTATAACATTTGACTATTCTTTATAACAAATGTGCATCCATGGCATATTTAAAAAAATATTTTACCTTTGTTTCCCTGAAAACAGTCACTGAAAACGCAAGAAACTTGGAATAATTCACATTTAGCTCAAATTTTAATGCACATCTATTCTGGGTACAGACAGAGGAGCTGACGGACACTCATGTGACAAGAGGCAGCCTGAGGCAAGGGCTGGAATAGATGCCACGACCTGGGGGCTGGCATTGGTGGAGGGCCTACTGTGTGCAGGCACAGTACAACTCTTCTCCCAGAGTTGAGAGGATGAATCCTGAGGGTTGACTCATCCAGCCATCAAATACCCCAGCTCCAATGGTGCCTGTCAGGTCCACCCAAGGATTTCATTTGACTGAAAAACACAGACATCT
>NW_005284487.1:0-480 GCF_000412655.1 Myotis brandtii
AAATACAGTTATCTGTAGGTGGTGGGTGTGAATGAGCTGACAGGACAGAGGAGGGAATAGACTTCTCTGATGTCTTTTTATATAGTGTTGCCTTTTGAACCTTCTTGATGGATGTAAGAACCATGTTAAAGGATATAAGAGAAAATTATCAAGGATGGAGGGAAAAGAAAACCCTAAAATTGAATACAAATTAGCAAATGAATCTAAAACCTAATACCAGTTAACAGCATATTCACAAAAAGAAAAAAACTATAACTCCTATGACATATATTGTAAAAATGGAAAAAACTTCAAAGAAAGTTTGCTGTTCATAGTATTATTGGCTAGCAAACTGAGATATTTGGAAACTACTCTGTGCTTGCTGTAGGATTGAGTGATTAAATAAATTCACTGACATTGTTCCAACTACAGTTCTCCCTGTGGGAGGAGACACAGGAGAGGAAGAATGCTCTCTTGTGGGAAGAATTGGAATTACAAGGT
>NW_005284488.1:0-480 GCF_000412655.1 Myotis brandtii
GCTGCAGTGACCTCACGGGGGCGGCCGGCCATCCCCCAGCCCTGGGCAGGATGGGCTGTATCACAGGCGCCAACAGGCAGCCTCGGGCGTCTAGAAAAAGCGTGCCTGGCCAGAGGAGCGGGGAGTCATAGGCCTGAGTGGGAGCACGGGAGCCCACACCAGACCCCACTGTTCCGGAGCCTTGAGGGCGTGAGAACAGGCCTGTGGGTCCCCACGGCCCACATGCGGGGTCCTGTCCCCCCTCCCCAGCGGCTCTCACCAGCGCTTCTCAAACCCTAAACCCTCACAGGGTCTTGGTAAAACAGCTCTTCTGACTCGGGAGGTTGGGGGGAGCGGGATCTGCACCCCCAGGCTCCTGGGTGAACCCCTGCTGTCTGGGGATCCACCTGAGGAGCCAAGCGGAAGACCAAGGAGTCGGTTCTGAACATGGGCTCTGTGAGGGGGTTGGTTCACTCTGAGGGGCCCAGGGTGTGTGATGAG
>NW_005284489.1:0-480 GCF_000412655.1 Myotis brandtii
CACACTAAGGTCACTATCAGTGCTGAAAGGTTGTTGGTGTTACCTTTTCATGCACTTTAATTGAACCGCCTTTAAACATTCTTGTTTTGGATTGTGTTCCCTGAGAACCTTTAATCTAGTCTTTCCAGCCCCCTTGTTTAATTCGAGTTGTCATTCTCTATGTGCTTCCTTTTAGCATGTCCTGTTTCTTATTAAGCGTCATTGCAATGTTTTTGCTTTTAATGCGGCTTTCGCAGAGTAATGAGCATTGTCTTTTGGTTTGGAAGGGGGAAGGTAGTAATCTTACATTTATGGACAAAAGTGTGTAGCTTTGGGCCTGGCCGTGTGGCTCAGTTGGTTGGAGTGTTGACCTGTGCACCAAAAGGTTGCGGGTTCGATTTCCAGTCAGAACATACCTAGGTTTCGGGTTTGATCCCCAGTCGGGGTGCGTATGGGCGGTAACTAGTCAATGTTTCTCTCTCACATCAATGTTTCTCTCTC
>NW_005284490.1:0-480 GCF_000412655.1 Myotis brandtii
CTGCTGTGTTAGATCTGAATGGCATTTCTCCCATGATTATGTTACTTTCAGGGTAACAAGGGATGTCTTTTTTTTGTTTATTATTCACAACAATACTGAGTGACATTCAGAAAAGTAGTCATATTATGTGCCTTCCTTGGTTAAAGCCTGTCGGTGAGGTCTTGTTACAATGGAAATAGAACCAAACCTGTCCACTGGTCTGCCAGGCCCTGGGGATCTGCCCAGCCATAGCTCAGATCTCATTTTCTGTCACTTCCTTCCTCCTTCTCAGAGGGAGGTCCAATGCCTCCTCATCCAAGAAGGCTTCTGGGAATGAGTGGTTATAGCTCTTCTGTCTCTACCCTCCTTACCCTGGGGAAGCCAGGGAAGAGAAGACCATACAAGAAGACATGCTCACTGGTGCTCCTGATGGTGTTCACCACAGAAAGATAAGGGAGAGGCCTTAGTAGTCACACAGGGTCCTGTGCTTCCAAGGGCCCC
>NW_005284491.1:0-480 GCF_000412655.1 Myotis brandtii
CCTTGTATATTTTGACTATTAACCCCTTATCAGATGCCTTCCATTCTTTTTCTTTTTGCTCCTCTGACTGGATAATTAAAATTGATCTGTCTTCTAACTCACTGCTTCTTTCTTCTGCTTGGTCCAGTCTGCTGCTGTAGCTCTCTGTTGAATTCTTTAGTTCAGTCATTGTATTCTACAGCTCCAATATTTCTGTTTGGTTCTTTTTTATCTTTTCTACCTCTTCGTTCTTGCATTATTTTCATGATTTCACAAAGAGTTTATCTGTGTTTTCTTGTAGCTCTCTAAGCAGCTTCAGAACAACTATTTTTAATTCTTTGCCGGGCAATTCATGTGTCTCCATTTCTTTGGAGTCAGTTATTGGAAACGTACTGGGTTCCTTTGGTGATGTTATGTTTCCCTGATTCTTCATGGTCCCTGTAGCCTTGTACAGGTGTCTGCACATTTGAAGAAGCAGTCACCTCTTCCAGATTCCACAGA
>NW_005284492.1:0-480 GCF_000412655.1 Myotis brandtii
CTGGTTCTTACCTTAGGTAAAAAAAGAAATATCTCAATCAAAAAAAATTCAAAAACCTTTCCTCAGAAATTGTTAAAAGTGGTATCATTAGAGTCATACAAATTAGAATCGACACAAGAAGTTTAAGATATGCAGTCATTTTTCATGCTAATGAACTAAAGTACCTCTTGAGCCTTTCTTATCGACTGTGGTTCTATTATTTCTGATGAGGTAAAATTATCTATATGTCATTACCTAGGTCCCCTGTGAATAAGGATAATGGAAAGTGCCTCCATACTTTGCAAATGCATTATGTTCTGAAAGAATATTAACATTTTATTATATGTAAGTTCCTAATGGGAACACTTCTCAAGCACTGAAATAATTACTCAAAATGGCTCTCTACTCATAATTGCAACAAATTTTATAAAAATTACAGATTTGGGGAAATATTACTATGTATTGTATTTTGCATTGTGAAGATACTAGGCATTCTGATTC
>NW_005284493.1:0-480 GCF_000412655.1 Myotis brandtii
TAGGGGACAACCACAAACTCCAAGGACACTGCTGCCACCTGCTGTTCACACATTCTCCATCCCAGGGTTTCTCCCCAATGCCAGGCAATGTGGGGGCAAGGCCCTTTGCTTTCTTGAGTCTGTCTTCATCTGTACAGTGAAGACAACAGTAATATCTACTTCATACAGTTGTTTTCATGATGAAATAAGATTATATTTCTTTCCTCTACAATCTACTTTCCTACCAGAAAAAAAGTTAAATATGTAAACGGCAAGTTAGGATGGGGAACAAACATCCCTAAATGCCTAAAATCACTTCTGTTTACATTAACATTTTTAACAATTAAAAACATTTTTTCCTAGTAAAGCATTTCCCTTTATATTTTACTATTGATTTTGAATTTTTCAAAGTTAAGTCTCAAATCACTTTCTGTGCATTTTATTAAGAGTGTTTGCACCAGCCTTAGCTGGTTTGGCCTGAGGACTGAAGGGTCCTAGGTT
>NW_005284494.1:0-480 GCF_000412655.1 Myotis brandtii
GCAGCCCAGCGGGCCCAGCAGCCCAGTGGCCCTGACACCGGAGCTCAAGTTCCTTCTCGGGGGAGCCCTGCCCACCTCCACACAAGTGACTGACTCTGGTTTTTCACTTTGTTATAAATAACACTTAAGTGGACAACCTGGTAGGTCAATCATTTCATACATCCATATTTCTTTCCTTAGGATAAATTCCTAGACATTAGAGTTCTGAGTCAAAGAGTTATGGCCATGTTTAAGGCTTGTGACATAGAAACCAGACTGATCCTAAAGAGAACCATGGTTTTACCTGGATTCAATAATTTTATATGCTTTTGGACGTTTATGTTTCTTTTTAAATTTTTATTGCTCATAACTTTGCCTATATGATGTTCATCTTTTTCTAATGGATTTGAAAGAACTACTTATATGTAAACTAGAGGCCCAGTGCACGAATTTCCGTGCACTGGGGAGGGGGGGTCCCTTAGCCTGGCCTGCCCCCTCTCA
>NW_005284495.1:0-480 GCF_000412655.1 Myotis brandtii
CCCTGTCTGGTAGGAGACATAAAACAAATATAAATAACTTAAATATAATTATAGTGAATGTTCCTCGAAAGCACCACCGTGCCTTATTCTTTCCTTTCTTTTTTAAAATTGTGCACGCCAAACGCAATGCATCGTAGGTGCTCAGAATATTCTACAGCAGAGTCTGATAGCTACGGTGAACAGTCTTGTGATGGAGATTTGTGTGGGGACGTCATTTGATGAGGGCCTTTAGTGAAAGGCATTCTCGGTGGAAAGTCAGTGCTCACTTCCTAGAATTTAGGAGTCACTCTTCCAAATAGGCCACTGGGGACCCCAGAACTAAGAATTAGGTTCCTATGACTTTGGATGCCAGAGGAGGAAGCAATCCAAGGATTTTATTGTTCCTGGTTTATGGTTAATGAATGTGACCATTTCTTGGTAGGAGCAATTGATTTGATGAGGTGAACATACAATATACAGATGATGTATTACAGAATTATA
>NW_005284496.1:0-480 GCF_000412655.1 Myotis brandtii
TGTTAGACACCAGTGCAATTCGGAGAAGCTGGGGAATAGCTGTCCCAGTGGAGAGTAGCACAGATTCCCTGGACATGGAAGGTCGCATAGCAGAAACCTATCTGTCCATCGGTCTATCATCTATATCACCTATGTCTTCCACTGAAAAATTTTTTGGAAGAAAAAAATTGTAATATACCTGTCTGTGAAAGTCATCGAAGAGAATCACAATTTCATAGTCACAATTTCATCATCAGTGATGACCTTTTGTGTCTATTTTGGTTTAACTCTGTACCTGTGGACTAGGCACAACTTAAAACAATGATTTTTTTTCTCTTGTTACCTACAAATTAACCTTCACTCTTTATGAATGTCATGTTAAGAAATTAAAAACAAACAAACACAGTTTTGCAACATTTTATTTTATACTCGGTTGGGGCTCTTCTTTTTCAACGTTGTTGCCATACTTTTAATGTAATTACACCTGAAAATTGAGCTAAC
>NW_005284497.1:0-480 GCF_000412655.1 Myotis brandtii
ATTGGGCCTGGTTCTCCCAAAAGCCCACCCAATGCACATCTCAATACAGTCCCCGGATTGCACCAAACAGCAGGCCGAACGGAGCTCGAGGAGGGTGCGCTGCTGGCCCTTCAGGAGGCACAGGCAGCAGTGGCGGCAGCTGGAGGAGGATGGAGAGCCAGGCTAGCTCCGATCTCAGGGGATCTCAGCTTTATCAACCGAGGCACGATCTCAGGCCACATACACAGCTGGTTGCCAACTCTGGAGTGATGTCATTAGAGAAACCCCAGCCTTTGCCTCCGCCGGTCCCTCCTCTGATGTCTGCTCTTGCTTTCACCCCAACCTTCCCCTTGCTGACCTCCTCTCCTCAAGTCTCCCCCTCCCTTCTTTATTCCCTTGCCTTTTCGTTACAATTAGCCTCATTTTGAGTCTTTCACGGTCAGAATGCCTCTTTGACCCAACAGGGTCCCTGGCCATATTGTTCTTAGCTGAAAGCCTGAC
>NW_005284498.1:0-480 GCF_000412655.1 Myotis brandtii
CCCCAGCTGGGCGGGTCTCCCTGGCCTGAGCCTGCTGCTGCAGGTCCACCATTTTTCTGGACCTTTTCGAGCTCCCGTTTGTTGATCACCTACTATGTGTCAGGCGCCGTGATGTGATGTGACTTGCTCAAAGTCTCAGTGGCAGGGTCAAGCCTGAGTGTGACCCCGAGTCTTTGCACTTCGCCCCACACTGCCCTACTTTGCTAAAATAGTGCTAATGAGGCCTTTGAGAAATGCCTCACTGTGCTCCTGGCAGTGGGTGGCAGTCGGTTAGCAGCATGGGCTCAGGAGCCAAACGATCAGGGTTTAAATCCTGGCTCTGACCTTTGCTGTGTGACTTGGTGCAAGTTACTTAACATCTCTGTGCCTCAGTTTTTGCACCTGTAAAATGGATTAATGACTTCCTTCCGAGGGGAACAGTATGGAGAGGGAGGGGTGTGATGGTGGGGAAAGTAACTTTTAGTGGAGAAACCTGACAAA
>NW_005284499.1:0-480 GCF_000412655.1 Myotis brandtii
TTTTTTTTCCAACTTGGTGAGTCATATATAATTTTGTTTTATGATGAATTCTTCTAACTAGAATGATAAAATATTCAGAGGCATATAATTCCACAGACTGAGGTCACCACAATGATATAAGAAATAAAGAGACAGTTACAGTATATAGTGACATTTGGGGAGATATGTGGAATCTTTTCACTTAGCCTTGACTTTAACAGTTTGTGATTGTTTCTGTGTAAACATCTCTAAATTTGGAACCACCCTCGGTGAGTTTTCATTTAAGACTAAGCTGAAAATATGAGAGTATTATCCAATTTTAACCTTTAATGAAAGATTGTGCGATGCCTAAAAAATCCTAGGCATCATATAAGACTTGTTGTTTCTTTGGGAAGAAAATGAAGAAATTGGAATACAGGAAAATACAGTAATGCCTAAGAAAACATTTAATAAAAGTGACCAAATACCTCTGTTCCAAATTCAGTATCTCATGGAGGATGA
>NW_005284500.1:0-480 GCF_000412655.1 Myotis brandtii
CTCTCTTCAATATGACCTCTGAGAACTGGGCACATTAGCCTTGGAATCAATAAAATCAAATAGTTCTTGCTTTGTTTTCTGATTGGGCCTTCTTCCATCATCCAGGTTTCCTCAGGAGCTGAATGTGGGAAAAGTCAGCGCAGAAGTGATGTGGCAACTTTTTGCCCAAGACATGAAATATGCACTGGAGGGTAAGGGTGTGCCCAAGGCAGTGGGCTGCAGGCCCCTTGTCCAAGCACCTGGTTTGCTTTCTCTTTCCTCTCCCAGCAACTGCAAGTTCAGGGTGAATGACACAGTGAGAAATAGAGGGATTCGGGCATAGTGAGTGATAGGCCTCAGGAGGTCTTGGGTAGACAAAGCTTTAGCCAAATGAATAATGTAAATGGCTATAGGTTCATTCCTTCAGCTTGAGAACAAGTGCCTGCCTAAGACTTTCCCAGCCCAGGAATCAGCTCCTCCCATCTGGGTGTTCACAAGTGG
>NW_005284501.1:0-480 GCF_000412655.1 Myotis brandtii
AGGAGAAGGCCACACTCCTCTCTACCCGGCGGCTCCCCAGAAGCCCTGTTTTATAAAGAAGACACCCATTCAGGTTTATATACAAGCTAGGGATGATCCATGTTTAGTGGCTCCTGAAGCTTATAAATTTAAAGGCCTTCTATAGGAAAAAGAACACAAAATTATGAATACAAAATTCAGAATTGAGCCTTATAAGGGACTCATGTAAACAAGGGTCCCGAAGCTCTAATTTTATTAACTGTACAATAACCCACCCCTCTATTTGCATGTTAAATGACTATATTTGCTCATGAGAAGACATTTTCCTCCCACACCTGCCAAGACCCCCAGAACAGGCTGGCTTCACCTCAAGTTGGGATGTGCTGGCATAGACTTTCATGGCTTCTCCAACTCACTTCCCTTCCTTCCTTCTCTCCCCTCTCTCCCCTCAAGCATAATGCATCATTTCACAGCTGCTCATTATTTTCCTAGAATGCCAGC
>NW_005284502.1:0-480 GCF_000412655.1 Myotis brandtii
CAGGTAATTCTTGTAGACCCTTCATCTGGCTTCCCTCAATGATGTCATATTAGAATTACCAAAGTAAGAAAACTGATATTAATATAACGTTATTACTAAATTATAGACCTTAAATTCCATCACATTTCCCATGCACTCATTGTTTTGTTCTTTTGGTGTATGGTCCTAAGAAATTTTAGCGCACTTATGGATTCATGTAACCACTACCATAGTCAGAATACAGAATAGTTCTACCACCCCCAAAACTCTCTTCTATAAATTTAGTCATTCATCCCCTACTCCATTCCCTAACAAATAGTGATCTTTTCTACATATTTATAGTTTTGTCTTTCTGATAACATTATATAAATGGAATCATACAGTAGGGAATATTTTGAGAAGGACTTCCTTCACTCGGCCTACTTCCTCTGAGATTCATCCAAGTTGTTATGGATATCAATAGCCAACCCTTTTTAATTAAAAATTAAACCCACTTGCAAA
>NW_005284503.1:0-481 GCF_000412655.1 Myotis brandtii
TCCAGTTGTTCCAGCACCATTTGTTGAAAAGACTGTTCATATGACAAATCCACAGTTACACTTGGAGACTTCAACACTGCTCTCTCAATAATCAATATAACAATTAGACAGAAAAGCAGAAAAGATATAGGAAGTTTGAATACTACCAACCAACCTGACTTAATTGAAATTTATAGAACACCACCCCAAAATAGTAGAATATACATTCTTTTCATGTGTCTATGGAATATTCACCAAGATAGACCACATTCTTAAATTTTAAAGAATTGAACTTATCCAAATTCTGTTCTGTGACCATAACAGCATTAAACTAGAAGACAATAACAGAAGGATATCTGGAAAATGCCCAAATATTCAGAAATAAAATAACACACTTCTTAATCCATGGGTATAAGAAAAGCCTTAAGAGAAATTACAAAATACTTTGAACTGAATGAATATGAAAAATTGACAAAGATCCATGGGTTATAACTAAAGTAGT
>NW_005284504.1:0-481 GCF_000412655.1 Myotis brandtii
CGCACACACACGCACACACATGCACACGCACAAACCCCCAAAAACAAATTGGCCCTTTGTGCCCACACTTGGTTGTGTATTTAGGGGATAAAAGTCCTGGGATTGAGGTCTGATACAGCAGTGTGCTTCGCTCCGCTCATCCGGAGATGTGAGGCCGTGTGGCTGGCGGGCCTGGGGGTGGGAAGCACATTCATGTCCACGCGGCCTCATCAATTGCAGCTGATTCAGTGAGAGCGACAGGTGAGGGCGCTGGGCCTTATAAACGTTTGTGATAAGAGCAACAGGTGTGGCACAACCTGCTTGTTTATTGTGAATAAGAACCGGTTTGTGCTTCTTAAATCCCCGTGTATATACATATGCAAGTAAATGCTTGACTCATAGTCGAAGGCATATGTGGGATCCTTCATACAAGGAAGGGCCTTATCGTTGACAAGGGAGCTTAAGCACTCAGCTTCAAGTGCTGTGGGCGCAGCGACGCCGC
>NW_005284505.1:0-481 GCF_000412655.1 Myotis brandtii
GCGTGCAACAGGGTGGTGAGGTCGAGGCTGCACCGGAAGAGGGCACAGGTGACCTTATTAAACGGTGGGAGGGAAGTTATATGGAGTTAGCAGTTTAAATCAGATGTTAGCACTGATGCTAACTTAAGTGCCCTCTTCATGGTTACTTATGAGGCACTTCAGGAGGAATTCTCACTTGATAACTCAACAAGCAAAGCAGTCCAGATTATTGGGACTCTTCCCATTTTATCGATGGGGAAAGTTAGGATGAGAGAAGTTAAGTGATTTTCCCAAATCATAGAGATGGGTAAGTAGAGCTGGAGCCATTCGGTACTGAGGACTCCCAGCTCCATGTTTCCATGTCCTTTCGCTGACTGTGTTGGTCCTGGGATGACTTATTGACCGATTGGCTTGTTTTCATCCACCAGAGCACAGTGTATTGCCTGGCAACCTCCGCCTCCTTGTGAAGAGCATTTTGTGTCAGACCAGTTTACTATTCTCT
>NW_005284506.1:0-481 GCF_000412655.1 Myotis brandtii
AAGAGGCCTTGGCAACTGGAGGTTGGTCTGTGTATTCGTTTTCTATAACAAGTCACTACAAATTTAGTACCTTAGAGCAACCCCTCTTATTATCTCACAGTTCTGTAAGTCAGAAGGCCAGGTACAGTTTAACTCAACTGAATGCTCTGCTTAGTCTCCCCAGGCTGCAATCAAGGTGTCCGATAGGTTGCCTTTCTTCCTGGAGGCTCGAGGGATAAGCCTGTTTCCAAGTTCACTCAGGTTGTTGGCCAAGTTCAGTTCCTTGAGGTCCTCTGCGCCTAGAGACTGCCCCCATTCCTGCTCAGATTCTCCATGCAGCTCCCCCCAGCCATGGTAGGTGAAGGTACTCCCATGCTTTCAGTCACTCTGACTTTCCTGTCTGCTCCCTCTCAGACTTCAGCTGGAGAAAGTTCTCAGTGTTTAAGGGATCATGTGACTAGTCCACCCAGGTAATCCAGAATAATCTCCCTGTTTCAAGGCC
>NW_005284507.1:0-481 GCF_000412655.1 Myotis brandtii
TTATTGTGACTAATGTTGCAATGAACATGGAAGTGTAGATATCTCTTCAAGATATTGATTTCATTTCCCTTGGATATATACTCGAACGTGGAATTTCTAGATCATATGGTAGTTCTATTTTTAATTTACTGAGAACTTCCATACTATTTTTCATAATAGTTGCACCAATTTACATTCCCACCAACAATTTAGATCCAAAAAGGATTTCATTTTCTCCACACCCTCTCCAAAGTTAGTTATCTCTTCTCTTTTTTTAATAATAGCAATCTTAACAGTTGACATTATATTGTGGTTTTGAACTGCATTTTCCTAATGTTTAGTGATTTTACAAACATTTTCATATACCTGTTAGCTATATATATTGAAAAATATTTTTCAGGTCTTTTGCCCATTTTTGTTGTTACTGAGTTGTGTGAGTTCCTTATATATTTTGGGTATTAACTTCTTACCAGATATATGGTTTGCAAATATTTTCTCCCAT
>NW_005284508.1:0-481 GCF_000412655.1 Myotis brandtii
AGGCAGGTGGGGGGACAGGACACTGCCCTGCTCCTGGTTGGGGGCAGGTGCGTATAGAGGAAGGACAGGGGCCCGAAGGCCCAGAGGCAGGGCTGAGTGAGGAGGGGCAGAGCATGCGAGGCAGGTCTGGGCGGACAGCGGGGTCCTCAGTCCCTCAGGTCATCTTGGCCAATCTCTGGGGAAACTGAGGCCCGAGAGGTCAGGGCCAGGCCCTCGGCCTCACAGCAAGCTGGTGGCAGACCTGGGGCCGGAACGTCGGTGTCCAGACCCCATCCGAGGCCTGGGGGTGAAATGAAGTCACTGTCGTTCCAGCCGCAGCCGGCGAGGCACATCTGCGTGACAGACGCTCTCAGCCGTGCTGAGAGCTGGCCTCCCCCCGAGCCTGTGTGGGAGCCTCCCCGTCCCCCACCCCACCATCTCTGTCCCTTCCTGCCGGGGGTGGCTCTTGGTTTCTGGGGAGCCAGGCATGGAGCCTCAGACC
>NW_005284509.1:0-481 GCF_000412655.1 Myotis brandtii
CTTTGTGTGAGTTTCTTTATCTTCAACAGGCTCTAGCCATGAAAATATTTTCTCTCCTTTTTCAGTGGCTGAAGCCTGAAGACATAGTCCTTGGGTCTGTAGGAAATGAAGTTCATTCTAGTTAATCTGATCAATCAAAACAGCCAAATCAGATCATTCGCCTGGGCAACAGGGAACTGCAACATTGGAAACAGAGTCACTGTCCTAACTTAGCTTAGCACTGATCATTGTGTTTTTAATTATTCACATAATGTTTCTTTCCACTAGACTTCATCATCCAAAAGGTGACAGTATCGGTGAGACCTCTGAACACCCATGCATCTTCTCACCCAGTTACAAAGCCCAGCACTATATGCACACTTTGCTGATGGAGAAATAGGTTGAGATACAAATAGGGGCGGATCAAATACCAGAGTGGGGCTGACCCTTTACACAAAGGCGTCCATTGCAGGGACTGGCGCAGCTGGGTCTCACAGGCCTG
>NW_005284510.1:0-481 GCF_000412655.1 Myotis brandtii
TTCACGTGGCCCAAGGAACTGCAACCTCCTTTGCCTCTTCTAAGGACACTAATCCCACCATGAGGGTTTCACTCTTATTACCCACCTACTTTCAAAGGCTCCACCTCCAAATACATCAGCTTAGAGCTTTAAGATTCAACAGAAGTTCTGCAGGGACACAAACATTCATTCCATTAAAGGGAGTGAGGACCTTCACCATAAAGAACACTGGCAAAACAATTGTCAAAACCAAGTTACTCAGAACTCTGGAAGTTAATCACAGGCTTGCAACAATATCAGGAGTGTTTATTTGATGAAATCATTAATCTTGGTAAGAACAAGAAACTGTGTCTTCACTTGCCTGTGTCTTATTCCCTTCTCCCAGTTCTGCAGGAGCCTTAAAAACCAATAGCTTCATAGTTATTGGAAGAGAAAGACCAGTTTTGGAGACTGTATTTAATTACCTCCTTCTTCTTCTTTTTTTTTTTTTTTTTTTTTTTTT
>NW_005284511.1:0-481 GCF_000412655.1 Myotis brandtii
CCCTGATTTGGTTGCCTTGCAGGGTCTGCCGATCCTCCTCAAGATCAATTCATTGTCAACACCTCCCATTGCTTCTAGTACCCATGGCAGGAGATCCTAGAAGGTAAGAAGGCTCTCTCCTTGAACAAACTTTAGTTAGGCTCTTCTGAGCCCTTTTTCCACTAGGCCTGCTATTGGGCATGTCCTTCAAGATCCCAAGTGTAACAAGAATTCTGTCAAGTCAGTTTAGTTGATAGCTGATAAAATTCTTCACCCCCAAATGGTATCTGATTACCTTGGCTTGCCTTCAGCAAGAATCCTATTAGACCAATTTAGCAAGAATTACCCTACTCTCTCTCTTAGTAACTTCTCATCCACTCACCCCCTCCCCAACCTGGCTCCTTAGCTAAAAATACTCACTTTTAGAAATCATCTTACTGAGTTCTCATGAACTCTGCAAGATAGGCATTATTCCCATCCAGCTCCAGCTACATAATCTGCA
>NW_005284512.1:0-481 GCF_000412655.1 Myotis brandtii
TTTCACTGATTGCTCATAAAATGGCTCTGGAAGAAATTTCAAAATTGGACTGTGAGACTCGTTTTGAATGTCATAGTATAACATGAACCATGGAAATGCCTTCCCAAATCACTACTTTGGATGTTATAACACCCATTTTGATGTTTAAATTATAATACATTTGATTTCTATTTTTAAATTAACAATTCACTGTTAGAGTTAACATATACAGAGTTTGCAATAAAACAGTTTCTCTACAGTCTCCACGTAACCTTTCATTTCAAATGTCTCTGATTCTGCATATGGATAGCTTTTTAGTTGTTCTTTATAAAATCATATTAACTAGCTGGGTGGATAAACTTCTTTTTGCCCAGTGGGTATGTTTCCAACATGCTGTATAGCAACCTAATTGTAAGAGTCAGAGAGTTATACAACTTTAAATGCAGAAGAGAAATTGGTTCTGGAAAAGGCAAAATGATGGGGACAGTAAAAAGGTCAGTAG
>NW_005284513.1:0-481 GCF_000412655.1 Myotis brandtii
CATGTGGCTCGCGAGCCACAGTTTGCCGACCATGGGCTATGCCATATGACCATGTGGCTTGGGCAGACAATCCACTACTTAATAAATTTAGCACCAATTTGGTGTCCAACGAGTAATTTAATATGAAGTGAACTCACAGTACTTCCTGATGTTACAAAACTTCATATCTACAGAGATCTTTATAGCCACTTGTGGGTTTCTGCAGTGGGGGATCACTGTCATTGGTTTGATTTATAGGCACAGGTTCAGCAAGGACCAGTATCTTATGCTTTGAAATCCTCAGTGTCTCTCAAAATGCGAGCCCTGAGGCATCCCTGGCCAGTGCTGCCTTTGATAGGTGTTCAGTGAACCACATACAAACAGGATAATGGCTCCCAGACCAATTCCAACTCCTTGCTTTCATTCAAACCCATCAGCAAGGCTCCCCATATGACATCGTGATCCCAAACACCTGCAGATATCCTGTATCTATCGGCACTGT
>NW_005284514.1:0-481 GCF_000412655.1 Myotis brandtii
CAATATCCTTCCAGTACATTCAGATACACCAAGTAATCTAGCAGCTCCATTTTAATCGTCTTAGAGACATCCCTACCAGAGGGCTACATTCTCTGACTCCCATCTGGCCTGGTTGTGTCCAGGCCTGCTCTATGTTGAGAACTTCCTTCTACCCTGTCCTATATTGCCTTCCTTGTTTCCCAGACCCTGTGTCTTCTTTCTTGTTTTTGCAAAGCAATGTCATTACATTTCTTTTTGCTAGACCCCTAAATTAGTCTGTCTGTTAAGTCAATGGTTTCATTTCCTTTCACCAACTAGAGTTTGGTCTTGGAGATATGGAAATCAATTACTTATCAGGCTACACAACTATAACAAAGAGCAGAATCGAGCATTGATTCTTCCCTATTTAACGAGATTAACCCTTCACAGAAAACAAGATGCTTTCAGAATTGACTTGGTCAAATTCTCTTAAAACAATTAAACCTCAAGACCAATACAAAAA
>NW_005284515.1:0-481 GCF_000412655.1 Myotis brandtii
TTCTTCAGTGTAAATGAGGTCTTTTCCTTCTCTTTTGAACTTTTGCGCTTAGTTGGAAGGCGCTGTCTCCGTGATTGGCTTTTTCAAGTCTGCATTTCTGGAATTACATGATAGAATCACAGTGTTAGAGGCCGCTTGACTCACACTGAAGGAATCTGTCCTGTACCTAGTTGTTCTGAGAAGTGAGCACTGGTCTCTGATTGCTTCCAGAAATGGGGAACTCACTGCCTACAGAGGAAGCAGGACTTTGAATCCATTGCCACAGAGCTGGGGAGTCATGAGGCTGGGGTTCTAGTGCCTTGGCTGAGCCACGTCGGGCAAAAATTGTCACTTTTCTGCCTCAGTTTTTTCATCTGCAAAATGGGATCATTCTGATTGAGATAGCAAAGTGTCTGAATCACAAACTGAGCACCGGCCCCCCTCAGAGACCAGGTAGGGCTGGAAGCTTCCAGTGGGGAAGAACTTGCTTTTTCCTTTTATT
>NW_005284516.1:0-481 GCF_000412655.1 Myotis brandtii
TGTCATAGGTTCGCCATCACTGTCCTAGACCCTACTCAGACCCCCTGAGACACTTGGGAAGGAGAGAGTTTGTAGTCTCCTCTCAACGACGTTATGGCCAACAAAGGCTTATCCTTTTTTGACTTAACTTAATTTTGGTAACTTGACAGGCTGTTATTGTTTATACCCAGGGATTGAATCTCTAAAGAGCATAGGTCTGTGAATAAAAACACAGGAGGGTTTCAGGCCCAGCTTTATCATCAACTTGCAGCTGAAGGCAGTTCCTCTTCCAGATCAAAGTTTCATCCTCTTTCTTGCCACTTTAAAATTCCATGACTGTGATTTGGTACCTAGTATGGGAAACAGACTGGACCCCAGGTAAGTTAGGGGAATCAGAAAAGGAAGTTAGGGGAGGGTCATATTGGCTTGGGAACCATTTAAACCCTTGAATTGTTACATAACTCTGTACATATCTTATGTTAATCCTCACCTGAGGGACACC
>NW_005284517.1:0-481 GCF_000412655.1 Myotis brandtii
TGGCACCTCCCAGCCACCCCTGCTGAACTCCAGAGTCATGCCAGGAGCTTGTTAAAAATAAAATGGAAGGCCCCGCCCTGCCGCACCGATTCAGCAGCTGTGGGGCAGCTCAGCAATCTTTGACTTAGTTTCCAAGTGTGGCCAACCTGGATCACCTCTCCAGGGTCCAGGAGATGAGAACTGCTCAGCTCCCAGGGGTGCAGAACTGCCTGGGGAGAAAGGGGTATACATATATGTAAGTTTGCCTGGGGCAGGATGAGTGGGAAGTGCAGTGGTTAGGATGGGAGGAGCCTAAGGAGTCCAGCCTGAGGTGCCAGTGAGAGCCCAGCTGTAAACAAACTCTCCTCTGTGATGCCCCCTCCGCCCGCCCCCTCGGTTCTGACCCTGCACTGGAATGGTCTGTGACTTGCCTGCTTCCTTCACTAGCCTGGGAGCCCCTCGAAGGCAAGCACATTGCATTCATTCATTCATTCATTCATTC
>NW_005284518.1:0-481 GCF_000412655.1 Myotis brandtii
TTTTTTTTTTTTTTTTTTTTTTTTTTTTTACAAAAGCAATCACGCTAACATGTTTTTTTCCTGGGGTATTACAAAGTGCCCCTCAGTGCAGTTTCACTTTCTGCATCTTCAGTTGCCCACGCTCAACTGCGGTTCGAGAATATTAAATGGAAAATTTCAGAAATAACGCGTACGTTTGAAACTGCATGCCATTCTGCGTGGTGTGAGGAAATGCTGCTCCGTCCCACCCAGGATGTGGGTCATCCCTTGGTCCTGCTTCTCCATGCTGCACACGCTCACCGCCCGTTAGTCACTTACACTCGTCTCCATGAGCACATGGACATCCCCGTATGCAGTGCTTGCGTTCGTCACCCCTGTTTTCTTAGTAAGGGCCCTAAAGCCATTTACATAACTTTCATTACAGTGTATTGTTGTAACTGTTCTAGTTTATCATTGGTTAGTGCTGTCCTTAATTTATGAATTAATTTCGCCATAGGTATGC
>NW_005284519.1:0-481 GCF_000412655.1 Myotis brandtii
ATTAGACATTTATATAACCTATGAGGTGATCACCCTGATACGGCCCCTCTGACGCCATTCACAGTCCTTACCACGTGAGTGGCCGTGTGCCCGACGCGGTGCCTCATGTCCCCGTGACTGCGTTTACGACCAGCAATCTGTGCTCCCTAATCCCTCCACTCAACGCACCTGTAGAGGAGCCTGCGACACCAGACCGTTAAAAGTTCATTGATTAAACCTACAATCGATGTTCCAGTGTTTGGGGGAAATCTAGGATTGTGAAATTCATGGCTTGCTATTTTTAGCCGTGGAGTGAGTCAGTGAGCGATTAGAGGGAAGTTGATGGTTTAAAGGTTAGTTAATCGTTACCCCGAAAACAAATAGCTGTGAATAGCTGTGTCCATACACAGACGCTCTTCCCACATGAGGAGATTTCATCGTCATCTTTTCAACAAACGGTGCTGGGAAAACTGGGGACCCACCTGCAAAAGGACGAGGGGGG
>NW_005284520.1:0-481 GCF_000412655.1 Myotis brandtii
CAACCTAACCCAATTCTAGCCTAAACTCAGAGCTTACCTCCAAATCAAACCCCAATCCCAAACCCACTCAAAGGTCTAAATTTAACCCAGTGTCAGGCATGACTCTAAAACCCTAATTAGATCCCAAAGTCTAAATTGTCTTTGCCCCCAGTGAACACTAACTCTAACCACATGCCCCTCACTCAGTTATCACCACCCCATGCAAAACCCTGGCGAGCTGAACCTGAAGAGACTCAACTACTCACTTCACTCCACGAATCATTTCCAAAGTCTGGGCAGTTCGGGGCTCCTAGAGGTAAGGAGAGAGGGGGCCACCAACTTCAGAAACCACAGGCCAGTGCCAACCTGCCCTGGGTGGGGGTCCAGGAAGAGCAACTCTGCTTGGTACACTGACATGGAGCCCTCAATCCTTCATAAGCCACTACCACCTCACACAGCCCTGAGCCCCCTTCAGGCCCTCACCCCTCTCTAAATCCCTTTC
>NW_005284521.1:0-481 GCF_000412655.1 Myotis brandtii
AAAATATCCTTGGGTGAGGATTAACAAAACTAAACAAGACAAATAAACAAAAAAAATTAAAAATCATATTTATGCTACTTGTTCATCAAACCAATGAGAACAGGACTCTGCCTTATTGGTCACCGTACAGTGTCTGGCTCACAGTAGGGCTGGAGTAGCATTTGCTGAGTAAATAAATGAAGGGGTGTCCCATGCCCACCCGATCCCCATCCCCAGATTACTGATGTCGGCACAGAAACTCCACAGTCCATCCTTGTCCATGTTCTCTGTGGTTGGACACCAGAGCTTGTTGTCTTCGTTCTCAATGCATTCAGAGATCACAGTGTTTCTGTAGATGGAGGGGAAGATGCAGGACTTGCTGAGGGAATTCCCCCCGAACTCTGAAAATGACCGTACAAAGGTTACGGGTCAAGAAGACGAAAAGGACTTCCATTCATCACACACCAACGATGGGCCTTGCTTTGTCTCATGAAAGGTAATA
>NW_005284522.1:0-481 GCF_000412655.1 Myotis brandtii
CCATCTCCACCAATAACTTATTAGACAAGTTACTTAGCCTCCCTGTATTTCTGTTTTCCTGTACGTGAAATGGAAATAATAATAACACCTGCTTCATAGGACTGCTGTGAGGGCTAAAGAGATAAGACCTAGCAATTTTACTTTTAGGAACTTATTCTACAGATAAATTCATGCCTGTATGCAAAGAAATACACAGAAGGATTTTCACTGCCCTGTTCTCTATAAGAGCAAGGGCCTGGGAACAACCTAAATGTTCCTCAATAGAAAAGTGGTTTAATAAGTGATGACACATCTGTAAAATAGAAAAGAATAAATACCATGTGGCTGTAAAAATAAACAAACAGATCTTATTATGCTAATGGGAAAATTACCAAGATACATTATTACATGTAAAAAAGCAAGGAGCCGTGCAAAATGTATAAAATGCAACCATTTTAATTAAAGGACATGCCCATATATGATGGTTCATGGATTTAAAAAA
>NW_005284523.1:0-481 GCF_000412655.1 Myotis brandtii
CCAGGCCTCAGACTGTGTTCTGCGAGTTTGGGAGGCTGCTCTCTGCCACGTCCGTAGCCTTGGCAACCGTGTTGCTCCCTGGCTGTGTTTACCGTCCCCTGTCCCCGGGGAGGGCTCCGAGGCAGGTGACCTGTCAGGGTTCCTTCTCATCGCCCTGTGTCCTCGCAGGGCGGACGCTGCTGGAGAAGCTGTTCAGCCAGCAGGAGAACGGGCCCCCCGAAGAGGCAGAGAAGTTCTGCTCCCGGATCATCGCCATGGGCCTCCTCCTGCCTTTCAGCGACTGCTTCCGGGAGCCGTGTCACCAGAACGCCCCGTCGAGCTCAGCTCCGTTTGATGTAAGTAGACGCCCGTCCCTCCCTCCCATCCAGGGGGCAGGTGGCCGTCCAGGGGGCAGCTGTGATGTGGGTCTGCCCATCACCCTGTCACAGTAACCTCCATGCGGTGCCGCCTTCCTCCCCAGCCTCTCACCAGCTCAGTGTGT
>NW_005284524.1:0-481 GCF_000412655.1 Myotis brandtii
TTTTTAAAGCATCAAAAAATGATAAAGTGATACAAAGAGTAGCAAGCATGATGCCAAGGAGCTCATATCACTGTTGGTTGGAGAATATAAAGATGCCGTGAAGGAAGTAATAAATGATGCAGGCCATTCAGAATAGGTAGGGTTTAGGAAGGTATAAATAGATGTTGAAAGGAAGATGTTAGTGACAAGAAATAGTAGGGCCATATGTTCATAGGAAGGAAAGAGTAGGTAATGTTCAGGAAGAGAAAAAAGTTTTATCTGGCATTTAGGATACTGAAGAGGAGTGTGGAGAGATCATCTTGAAAAGTATGTTTGTGCTATGGAAGAGGATTATGGGATTTAGTGGTCCAGCCATTGTCAGTGTGTGTGGGTGTGTGTATGTTGGATTACAATAAAGAGACCTTAAAGGTGGAACACCAGGCAGAGTAATATGGCGATGATCTAATCTGAGTAAAGAAGGCATGAGCACACAGGAGATAGT
>NW_005284525.1:0-481 GCF_000412655.1 Myotis brandtii
GCTGCTCAACTGGCTGGCTCCGGGGTGGGGGCTTCTCTCAAACCTCCAGCCCTGCTCACTCCCCACATCCCGCCACACAAGCCCTCTTTTGAGTTCTTGAACACCCCTGGCTCGTATGTGTCTCTGCACTGGAAACCCTGCCTTCAGGTCTTCCCATGGCTGACTCCTTTGTATTCTTTAGGTCTCAGCTCAAATTGACCTTCTTGGACATGCCTTTCCTAATGCCCAATGTCAGGTAGCTCCACTTCCCTGCCCTTGTCACTGGCCAACACATCACCTAATCTTATTTCTTAATTACACTTCCCACACCCTGAAATTGTGGTCATTTATTGATTTGCTTTTTAATTGCCCTTGTCATTTAATGTCTGTTTTCACCCATTAGGAAGGAACTGTTTAGTTCACTGTGGTATAACCAGTGCATCAACAATGGCTGACACATAGGAAGTGCTTAGTACATGAATGAATGAATGAATGAATGAAT
>NW_005284526.1:0-481 GCF_000412655.1 Myotis brandtii
AAAAAAAAATGCTTTCAACAAGTCTGGGTCTTAACTCTCACTTTCAAATTAGTTCTTCTATCAGCTGGACCACAGGAAAAGCAATGGGTTTCCTACATTATGGGTAAGAGTATAGAGCCACAACTGTGCAACTGGCAGTAGAATAACCGGCCCCAGCAGGCCACCTTCCAAGGTGTACATTGTTGTAGAGAACATCCAAAGGCTAAGAATTAGCCTGCCAACCTTTCAGCACCGCGGACAGATCACCAATACCTGGTAGTTGGCGCTTTAAACTTAAGTCTGTACAGCACATTTCCAATGAGGAAACTCTACAAAAAAAAAAAAAGGCATAAACCAAGGTCGTTAGAGTTCATAGGAAGCAGATTCAAAGGGATTATGGGATTTTCTTAGTCGTTTAGTAAAATTATGGAGGATTCAGAACCAAGTGTCCTTACACACCACATCTTCCCATGTGAATAGGCTGCTAAAAACCACTAACTAA
>NW_005284527.1:0-481 GCF_000412655.1 Myotis brandtii
CGTGCACTGGGCCACTAGTAACATATAATATTCCACCATGTTGATGGGACTGTAACACACCAATCCATTCTACACTTCTCTTTTATTTTATTTTTAAATTGATTCCAGTTTTATACTAAAATAGTTATAATTGCTGCAAACCTCCTATCACTTGTCAATTTTTCTTCTATATTTTCTTTAGATAAACGCTAACCCTGCATTACTTGATTAAATCACATGACCATTTTATAAAAAAAATGCCTATTATGTATGATTATATTTCTTGCCCAAGGAGTCTGTATTTTTTTTGTAACTGCCAACAAAATGTTCAGTTTGATCATAACCTTAAAAATGTGTAACTTTATCCCATTGATAATTTAGTAAATATTAAATTATTATTACACTAGAGGCCCGGTGCATGAAATCCATCATGGAGGGGGGTCCCCTCAGCTCAGCATGCACCTGCTCCAATCTGGGACTCCTCGGACATCCCTCTCACAAT
>NW_005284528.1:0-481 GCF_000412655.1 Myotis brandtii
GGGGAGCAGGGACCTGAAATGAAAGGCCTTGTGAGTGACGCTAAGTGTGCTTTGGGATTCCCAGGATCATCGAGCTAAACGGACAGAAGCCACCACTTACCTACAAGCGCTTTCAGGCCATCATCAGCCGCATGGAGCTGCCCAAGAAACCTGTGGCCTCCGTGACCAGACATCAGATGGAGAGCTGCCCGGCCGAGATCCAGGAGAACCATGACGAAACCTACGGCGTGCCCTCCCTGGAGGAGCTGGGTGCGTGCTTCTGCCTCGTAGGCCAGCGCCTCCTTTTTTGTAAAATACCTATTGGTGTTTTCTTTCTTTGTCAAAGTAATGCATGTTATTATAGACAATTTAGAAAATACAGAGAAATGAAAATGGGGATATCAATCACTATTTCCCATCACTCAGAGATAACCACTGTTAATTTTGGAATATGTCCTTCTGGTCTTTTTTCTGTTTGTACTCATAAGTAATCTTTTTTTTT
>NW_005284529.1:0-481 GCF_000412655.1 Myotis brandtii
TGGAGGCCTTTCTGTGGATCAGGAATGCAAAAGCAGGCGAGATTGACTGATGAGGGGAAACTGAAGGGAAGGGAAAACAAGGTAGCCAAGGACATCCCAAGGCTACTTGTGTCTGACAGAAAATAAAGGAAATGAAATTTATTCATACTTTACAGCTGCAAGAATGTGAGGCCCTGAATAGACTGTCAAAAGGAAAATCACTCTGTCTTATTTCTAAAGCGTAGGAGACACTGGAGTAGGGCCAAGGATAATGAGCCAAGTTCCCGCCCCTCTGTTCAATCACAGTGGAACTTAATACTTCACCTGTACTGCACCCAACAATGAGATCCTTCCAGAAACCTATTAATGATGACAAGGGCTGAATTTTCATAACAGCTTGCAAGACTATGACAAAACAGAATACATTTAAATATCCAAAACAGAAAATACCCAAAGTCTGATTAAAGACTGCTTTGGTTGCTTCCCTGCCCCACATGGTGGG
>NW_005284530.1:0-481 GCF_000412655.1 Myotis brandtii
TTTTTAAATGAGGTTTATAAAGACATATTTGTATTTCATATCCTTGTCAACTATTTCTTGTGTTTCATGAGGTTCAATGGCAGCCCGTGGATGCTGAGTGCAAAGACCGTAAAAATGTATATTTTTTAAAGCCAGTTATTTGACCAGCAGCGATCAGGTTAAAATGCCTCTTCTTCCCACATCCTGGATTTAGATCATGCAGAGACTACAGACAGAATAAAATCATGTACCTTGAGGTATGTCACTGAAGATAAAATGAGAATATTGGATTGATAAACAGTCCATTTATTTTATTAACTTGGGTGAAGTGAGTTAATATCCTTTAGCCAGCATCGCACTAGAAGCAAATTCACCGTTACGCCGAGGGACATATCTCTGGAGAGTCTCTGTGAGCGGAAATAATTGTACAAATCTGCGGCTAATTAGCTCCATCCCCAAATATCCTGACGGTGGAGAGCGCGCCGCGTGGCCTGGGCGCCGC
>NW_005284531.1:0-481 GCF_000412655.1 Myotis brandtii
TGAGGTAGCAGCCATGGCGGGTTCTGAGGAGACTCACAGATTCAGGCTCATAGATCAGCCAGAGACCAGTGGAGATGGAGCGGAGTAAGCAATGGGAGGGTATGAAGAGGGAAAGTGAAAGAGGTGACATTAGCTGACTGTGCAGGGCCTTATAGACTGGGAAAGAATTCAGATTTCATTTTTCAGTCACATGTCCAAAGTCACGGAGGCTGGCTGCATCCTCAGGTCTGACTCCCAAGCCCAAGTTAATAACCACAAAGCTGTCCCCTAAGCGGCACTATTTTCCTGGGCCTCAGATGCTTGGCCTGCAGATGGGGACATTTTATCCCTGGCCAGGTTGTGGTGAGGATCAAATGAAACCAAATTATATTTTTCTGTGTAAAAGACTTCCTTCCCTCCATTCAGACCGCCTATTCTGGGAGCTGTCCTAGATTCAGCTGAGCCCAGTGGGCTGCACCCATCCTCATGCATCCATTCATTC
>NW_005284532.1:0-481 GCF_000412655.1 Myotis brandtii
ATAAATGAGTGAGCTTTAAATCCATGTAGATCTTCTTAAATGCAATTTAATTTTCTGAACATAACAGATAGACCACATGATTTAAGAGACTGTAGGTAATAGCTATTGTTTTCTTTTTCTAGTAGTGATAGTGATGGTGAAAGATGTGCCTTTAGAAAAGAAATATCACATGTTGATTGTCAACTAAGTGCCAAGCCTGTGCTCCTTGTTCAATATGTATTTCATTATCTATTGGCCACATTAATACTGAGCACTGCTCATAGATAAGGAATCCAATGTTTTCCATAAGAACATTGGCCAGCTCATCTCTAGATTACTACTAAGCCCAGTTTATAAACACTCATTAAATCAGTTTTTGTTGATTTTGAACTATGCTTTAAAATTGGAATATTTAAATGATATAGCAAAGCAAACAGTGTTTTGTTTGTCTTTGCTTTCATTAAAACATGCTGGCTATTTGGAAGTTGTTGAGGGCATGAAG
>NW_005284533.1:0-481 GCF_000412655.1 Myotis brandtii
AGAGCAAACATCACAGACGGTGTGCTTTTGGAGCAGTGCAGAACTTTGGGGTGCTTTGGAAGCAAAGGGGGCTTCTCACCTCTGCTGGAACCTCTGGCTATACTTAGGAGCGTTTAGATGCACTCCTACTTCCTGTGGAAACAACTATGATAAAGGCTGAGGCTTACAAAAGAGAGATAATATGGAAGCTAAAGGAAATGCTCTAGCAGATTATGATGTCACACAAGCAGCCTTCAGCAAGGTTATAACCTTAAGTAAACCCTCAAAGTATTTAAAGAGGTCATTATAAAATACTGATGATTAACCCCTATTTGCAGCCTTCACTCACATACTCTCTGGTGCTACCAAGATGTCCACTTGGTGGTACCAGATTATTCAAATAGATATTAGCTAGATTTCTCCATGAAGCTATTCATTTTGATAGAGCCCAATTGGTTACTTTCTTAAATCAACATTTGTGGAAAAATTTAAAGAAAAAAAA
>NW_005284534.1:0-481 GCF_000412655.1 Myotis brandtii
GGCCGAGTCTCTTTAGTCTTGTCCCAGATCCCAGCCCTACTCCCTTGGGTCTGAGCCTCACCCTTGTATCCTATACTAAAGTCTCCTGTAAGCAAGCTGGCACCAGAACAATTCTATTACTTGTCACCAGAGAAGTCTTAACACTGAGCCAGGCACTCATGGATTCAGCTAATATTACGGAGAGTCCAGGCAGGCTGGGATGTGCTTGGCACTGAGGGAGTGAAAGAGAGAATAAGGCATGATCTCCACCCTCAAGGATCTTGCAGGCTAGTGTGGGACATAAATACATTGGTCACTCTGAACCAATGCATTAACTGTGGTGAAAAGGATACAGAGTGCCAAGGAAGGAAACAAGGAAAGGGCAGAGAGCCAGGAGAGCTTCCTGGAGGGGGGGGTGCTTGAGCTGATTCTTAGAGATAGAAGGATGTAGCCCCGCTGTGGGAAGAGGACGTTCCTGGCAGAGATGACAGTGTGCCCATGG
>NW_005284535.1:0-481 GCF_000412655.1 Myotis brandtii
GTTGCAAGTGTTTTCAATGTATTTACATTTTAGAGAAAGGGAAAATAATAATATAGATAGGGGTAGTTGACAACTCTAAATCCACAAAAACTAGGAAAACATTATTTTAAAAAAGAAAAAGAAAAGATACAAAATTTGAAGATTTAAAAAAATGTCAATTATATCTTAAAAATTAACCTCAAACTACCAGTTATTTGAAGAGATTTACTGAAGTTTTATCTTATTATTTCTGACAGTGACATATTTGACCTAAAATAACAGGACCGTAAACCTATGAGAGAATACTTCAGTAATTTAGAAAAAATAACAGTGCTTGTAGACAGAAGAAAATAGAGTACTTATGTCTGAGTTCAGAGACACTATCTGACAATATAACTGGGATTCTGTTTTACAAAATATCAGGTTACTAATATTCATCAAATTTGGTGCCAGTAAATGGCACAGAAAAGAGAAAAATATATTAATAAACTAGAGGCCTGGT
>NW_005284536.1:0-481 GCF_000412655.1 Myotis brandtii
AAAAGTTCAAAGCGATTTTCTGTAGAACTATCCCCACATCTGGGTTTCTCCACGTCCTCTTATTCATGTGGCCAGAGGAAAAAAGTGAACCCTTATGAAGAGGTGAACCAAGAAAAGTACTCTGATTTAGTACAGTCTGTCTTGTCATTCAGAGGCCCTGCTCAGACTCCAGAATCGTTGTTCGAGGAAGATTCTTTACTCTATGGACCTGTGAGTAAGTGTAAACCCCCAAAGCAAGATGAGGAAGCAAGAGTTCCAGGAAACTGGTTTCCTCTCTTCAATCCAGAGAGAAGCTGCAAACCAAATGCAACAAGTGCTGCGACAGTTCCTTTGAAAATCCCTTTGCAAAGGAATAAGATACCAAGTGTGACCCGGGTCCTTCAGCAGACCATGACATCAGAACAGATTTTCTATTTGGAGAGGTGGAAGCAGCGGATGATTCTGGAACTGGGAGAGGATGGCTTTGCAGAATATACTTCAA
>NW_005284537.1:0-481 GCF_000412655.1 Myotis brandtii
GCCATTCCAGGCCCTCTTCGTCAGCAGTTACAGAGACAGGCCTGCTCCCACGGAACATACACTCTAGTGGGGAGAGAAAGATAACAAACAAGTGACCCCCACAGTGACGACTGCTCTAAAGAAAATGAAGCAGGGTAAGGAGAGAACAAGGTGGAGGTGGTGATGGAGGTCTGTTAGACACAGTGGTCAAGGAAGGCCTCTCTGAGAAGGGAGCGTGCGATGTGAAAGAGAGGATGCGATCGTTGCAAGCTGTGCACCAGATAAAGAGAACAGCAAGTCTGGAGCTCCTGCTAGGCAAGTGGGAGAGTCAGCAAGAAAGCCAACTCCGCCAGAACAAGTGGTAGAGGAGCAGGGGAAGACGGAGGGCAGAGCAGTGGGCAGGAACCAAAGCATGGAGCCTGTGGACCTCAGTGAGACAGGCTAGAAAGCCAGGACAAGTGGAAGAGGGAAACTGAGACAGACAGTTAAATGGCCAAGCAGT
>NW_005284538.1:0-481 GCF_000412655.1 Myotis brandtii
ATAGACTATAAAGAGAAATACAACATAAATGAAAGTACTACATAAACTCCTGGACACCTACTTAGAAAACATTACTGATAAAGGAATCTCTCATTTATTACATTTGAAAGTAAATTTTTTTGCATACAGCAAATAAATGATGACTTTTAAAATGTAAATAACTAATTTTCTGCTAAAATAAATTATATTCTTAGTGTGATTTCAATAAAACAAATTTAAATTTCAAAATAACCATAACCCACAGTAAGTTTTCTTGTGGTTTAAAGTGAAGACATTTTGGCTAAACAACTTGGTATAATACATAAATACAGTTTTTGGTAGAACTCTTTATTTAGTAAAACTCCATATCTTCCTTAAATCATAGGATTATTGCATGCATCAAATATGCAATCAAAAATCAAGACTAGCATCAGCTTTTAAATCAGAAAAAAAATATTTGTAATGTATAGCCCAGACATTTGGGTTATATTAGGTAAAAGTA
>NW_005284539.1:0-481 GCF_000412655.1 Myotis brandtii
TGTGTGTGTGTGTGTGTGTGTGTGTGTGTTTCATGGGCACGATGGCATTTTCAAACTGGTGTTTTATTAGGTGTGACACCGCTAGGATTGGCAACGTTCATAGCCTGAATGAAAAATTAAATGGCCCTCCACCCGAGGCAGCAAGTCTAAGAGGGTGCGGAGATTTGGCAAAACGTAGAGTTTGAGTCAAAGTGTCAGCATAGAGGCTGGGACACTACAGAGAATGATTAGGGTGGTGGTTTGCCAGGACACCTGTCTGGTAAAACAACTTCTGTGGCGAGGAAACAACACCAAAGCAGACTGTGTAGGAGTTGAGCAACTCTGCTGAGATGACCAACTCACTGAGGTCGAGAGACCGATAGTAAAGACTAAAGGTAAGAAGAGTTGGTTTTGTTTTATTTGTGCTCGATTCATGGGATAATGTCAAAATTTCACTCTTTGTATAAAAATTTCTTCCAGATGTCACCAAGAAACACATGAT
>NW_005284540.1:0-481 GCF_000412655.1 Myotis brandtii
TCCTGGGCACTGCAGGGGGATCTGACAGCAAGTCCTTGTTCTCAAGGAATATAAACGCTAGTGCAAGAAGGTCAGAAAGAATACGCACAGACAGAGCTCTGATCTAGGAACAATGCATGAAGGACCCAAAGAAGCATTTTTAAAAAAACACATTTCACTGTTTTTCCAAATGAACTGAACTTCATAGAAAGACGACAGACTTTTCCAGGGAAGACATGGCTAGAAAAATCAGGAAAGACTTTCCGTAGATGGTGGCACAGAAGCCAGACCTTAATGGAATGGCACAGGTGAAAAAAGGATGAAGCACATCCCAAGGAGAGGAATTAGCCTAAGCTGCGCATGTAGAGATGGTTCTGTAGGTACTGCCTCCGTCCATGGGTTCCTAAACATCCCCCTGCATTCAGAACCAATGGTATTTCCTTGACTATACTTACTCCAGAGGGCTGAGGCTCAAACATTTTGGTTCTTGGTGTTTTGTGTT
>NW_005284541.1:0-481 GCF_000412655.1 Myotis brandtii
CAGGTATAGAACCATAGCCCAACATAAAAATTCAACTTCTATGTAAGTGAGATTTCAAAAACCTCATTGAGTTGATACTGATACTTTTACATTTTAGTAGCAAGTTATGACAATTCATTCAGAAGTTGAGAATTCATCCTAGAATTGAAATTTATAAACAACTTGGAAATTTAGGTGTTTTAATCTACATTTTTCCTGTAAATATCAAAGCATATTGATGTTCGACCTTATTTTGATTTTTTGGACAACAAATAAATTTCTGTATCTCATTTCAAAAATTCTAAAATATTTTAAACGCACAATTCTATTTTTTGTTAGTTCTTATCCATGAAGAGTTTTCTATTTTGAAATAAGTATTCTCGATTAGGATAATATTCTAGTGCTCAGTAAGAAATTCTAATAATAATACTTACATTCTTAATACTAGGTTGAAAAATAAATTATCATTAATCCTAATTGCATAATTAACAGCCACTATATA
>NW_005284542.1:0-481 GCF_000412655.1 Myotis brandtii
AATTTTGATGTGGTTGTGGGAGGCGGCAAGTATAGGCATTTACCGACACCGCCATCTTCCCGAGGTCTCAGAAATACTAGTTGTGACTGTTAATTTCACCTACTTTTACTCCTACACTCCTGTGGCTTGGGGGAAGTACAGGTTACAGATAAATAAAATGTGGTCTCTTCCTCAGATAAGCAAATAGCAATACGTAATTTCAAAAGTCACCCCCCAGGTTGGCTCAGCTACTTAATTCAAACTCTATTCCTACGTTTCATTTCAGATATTGGTTATCTGCTGGCTCCTCCCATTTCCATTCTGTGGAGTTTTACCTAATTCAGCCTTTCTGTCTAGTTCCATGAGAGTGAAGTCTCATTGACATATTTTCTCTAAACCCAGTCCCCGGAGCGGCCCTTTCTCCTGCAGCCCTTGCCTGTGCTGTTTTGCTTGACTCAGGATATTGAATACTTCGGTTTTTTTTTTTTTGTTTTTTTTTTTT
>NW_005284543.1:0-481 GCF_000412655.1 Myotis brandtii
CCTCCTGCTGCTCTAGAGCTAACCCTCCGGGGGAGCCCCTGCTCCCACCACATCATCACCCCCAGCTCTTCCCTGGCTGCCTCACGTGCCTCCCCTCCCTACTGTATAGTTTGTCCCTCCTGGAGGCCAGAGAGCTGGGCTTTAAACCCCACCCTATTAGTCAGCCATTGGCCATGGGCCACCCCCACTGTGTGTGTAACCTCCCAAGCATCTCCTGGTAGGGCAGCCTCCATTAGCTAAGAGAAGCCGCCAAAGAAGGATGGAGCCATGAGCTCTCAGCAGCCAACGCCCAGAGCAGCTGGGACATGGGTGCACTGGCTGATAAAGGGGACCTGGGCAGGGCCCGGACAGCACCCCCCACAGAGACCACATCACTCTACCCTGCAACTCAGTGTGAATTAGAAAGAAATATTCTGTGCAAAGACTGAGGCTGTGTCCTAGCACGTTTGGCTCAGTGGGTAGAGCATCAGCCTGTGGACTG
>NW_005284544.1:0-481 GCF_000412655.1 Myotis brandtii
AACACTCTACAAAGAGGTCATGGCGATTTCTGAAAGTCTAAAGAGGAAACTTCCACCCCGCAGTCTAGGAGGTCAGGTCAATTTCATATGTGATAGAGTCTCCCATCGCAGCCCCGTGGCCCCCGTCTCTGCACCCATCATCTCTGCACCCATCGCTTTCGAGGCAGGAAGGCTCCCCAGGGAGACACTTGGCAATAGCTGTGCTGCCCTCTGCTGGTGACGGAGGAGAAGGCATGCAAAGAGCAAACTACATTGCATCTCTGAGCTCACGATAAAAAGGGATGGACAGCCTCCGATTGCTACAGACATCGTTTCATTTAAGTGGCTCAAGACTAATCTTTTTTTTCCCCATTAAATATTTTGACTCATGAATAAAACCAAACAATTCCCTTGGCTCCATTTAGATGATACGATTAGATCTCTAATTGTTTTGTTACTGCTGTTTGGACGGACCCTGTGCTCAAGTCCAGCTGAGAGGACA
>NW_005284545.1:0-481 GCF_000412655.1 Myotis brandtii
TAACTAGGACAGCAGGAGTTTTGATGGCTGGGCTACATCCTGCTCACCAAGTCCTTTAGGACCTGAACTCAGGAAACTACAGTTAATACTTGTGCCATCCTTTGCTTCCCTCTGGGGCAATGGGCTCTATGGCTATAACAGAACAACTGCTGCTGCAGCAGCAGCAATGCCACCTGCCAGGAAGGTACTGCAAGGACGAAAGAGACACAAGATGAAATCTATGTAAATAAAGGAGAGAGCTAGAAAATTGAATTACTTTATTTCATCCATCTCCATACTGAGAAATCAGCCAAGAACATTGTTCTCAACATACATGTTTCTTTGTTCTGGCCATTACTGAGGTAACATGTCCTGTCTTTGACACAAAACCTGCCTTCTGTTTTACAGGTAGCCACTTCTCAGTTAGCTAACTCTTACCCATCTAGCAACTCGGCTCAGTATCACCTGCACTGGGAAGCCTTCTGTAATAGGCCCACCCCAC
>NW_005284546.1:0-481 GCF_000412655.1 Myotis brandtii
AAAGGACTGTTTTAAACTCAAAAAAGTAGCTCTCAGAGTAGGGATTCTAGTCCACATGGTAGGACAGAGGCGGGGGTGTGAGTGGGGATGGCTATAGCTCTGTTTCCCACTCACCTAAGGTCAAAATGGGGCCTGACCCAGGTGTGCGGGAAGGTAGTTTTTCCATTTACCTGACAAACATTTAACGAATGCCTCCAGTGTGTCTGAAACTGTGCTGGGAACAAAAGGTAAAGGCGATGTGGACCCTGACAGCTAGGAGCTCACACTCACTTGCCAAGGACTGGGACGTTGGTGTGGAACTCGAGTCAGCAGGGCTGATGCTGGCCATGACCTCAGACTCACCGACTGACCTTGGGCAAGTCACTTGGCCTTTCTGGGCCTGTTTTCTGGTGTGTAAAGTGAGAGTCCGCACCAGGTCCACCTCCCCCTCGTTATGAGTTTAAGGGAGGCCATAGACACAGGTGTCCCAGTCTAATCAGAT
>NW_005284547.1:0-481 GCF_000412655.1 Myotis brandtii
CTAACTGGTACAAAATTCTGGTCACTTTGCAAGCCTAGCCCTGTGTGGACTGAGGTGAAGTTGGCTAAAATGATTTTTCAGATTATCAAAAATAAATTTGGTTACTGAGACTCAAATATTCATAAGGAAAGTGATAGTCATTGTTGTATGTAATAGCCAAGTTTCTGGATCCACAAAGTTGAATCTACCCTTGAAATTGTGTTGCCCGCATCAGGCCTGGGCCACACTGAACCTACTTGTCAATAAGTCCATGTCAGAACACTTAGCCAATCTTCTGCTGTGATGTAACTATCTTTTGGTAAAATAACGTCTTAAAACCAAATGGCATTTAAAAACAGACTTTATGGCATGTGTTATGTAGGTAAAGTATCCAAAATAAATATCTAACCACATATTCTTTTTTCCTCTTTCTCTCTATTTAAATAAAAGTAAAGAAACTGTTTGCAAAACCACACATATCATCTGCATAAATATTAAGTAA
>NW_005284548.1:0-481 GCF_000412655.1 Myotis brandtii
ACAATTAGGCCCTCGCTGTAAGGCCGGTTTTACTGTGATGACAGCCTGGATTTATGGAGCCTCTACCTGCAAGAAACGCAGGCCCTGCACAGACCTCTCCTTAGTTCTCATGCCAAATCCCTGTGGGTCTGCCGCGGGGCAGGGAGGGGTTAATTGGCCATTAGTGTCTGGGTAACTGAGGGCAGGAAGGGGTTAATGCCAAAGAATGGAGCTCAGCTTTCTTTGTCCTGTACTTGGTCCTGGGCTGGCTGTGACACCCACAGACGTTTTTTAAGAAGGCAGGGAACGCCTAGGTGGGGGAAGGTGCCGGTGGCCGCCCCAGAAAGCCAGGGGAATGAAGATGTGGCTGCTGCGGGACCCCATTTCCGAGGCCCCCCGGGGACTCCTGGGCTGGGCCACCCACCAGGAGTGCGGTCATTGGGGCCTTAGTGTTAGTCCTGTCTCTCTCTCCCACTGGGGCCTGGCCGGGCCTCTCTATGCC
>NW_005284549.1:0-481 GCF_000412655.1 Myotis brandtii
GCCAGTCTTCTGACTGCAAATATATAATTCACTGAGGGTTTTGAGAGGCCAACATCATGAATACAGAGTATTTGTTTACAAAGGAAGCTTTTTGTCACTTTATTCATCACTACACCTGCTAGGACAAGGAGAGAACCCTGAGCTGTCCTGGGACCAGGGTGCTGTCTGGGCCACCTACCAGTTTGACTAGTAGTCAGCCTGGGAGTAACTCAGGTTTGTGCCTCTGACAGATACACCACTCTGGGCGACTTGGGGTTGAGGAAAATGTCACTTGCACAAATGCCAAGGATTTAGCATAGTCTCCTTGTCAAACCAAAGATCTTGCCTCGGGCCACCTTTGTGTTCCTTGCCTTTAAAGGAAGAAATCGTCCTTACCAGGATCCTCTACCAGTAGAATTGGCCCATCTTTGCATTTGAGATCCTTTAGGTCTTTTTTTTTTTTAATGTGGTTTTATTGGTTTCAGAGAGAGGAAGGGGAGAG
>NW_005284550.1:0-481 GCF_000412655.1 Myotis brandtii
GTCCAATGAAGATTCTATAAACTAACTAATGTCCTTTAATAAATAGTTTTTCTGCTTAAGTTAGCTAGAATAGATTTCTTTTGCAACTAGTGGAAGGAATGCTCTAAGTATCCCTCTCTCTTCTCTCTGTGGAAATGTATGTATTGAATTACCAGGGTTGATGCCGTTAAAACTAACTCTCTTGCTCATGAGACAGCTTTATGATTATTGTTTATTTCTACTGGGAGAAAATGCACTGAAAATGCTGATGTGTTTTAGGCATTGAAACAGTTATGCTCCTCATTTTTAATGCATAAGTTATAATTCTGGTGTGTGTATAAGTCTTTTGTGAACTTGCTTTGTTAGGAATTAGCCCTAAGACATGGATTTACTCTCTGTGTGCTGACAAAATCAGGTTTCTGAACTTAGAAACGAGGTTCACAAACTGAGTCTTATTATTATTTTTTGAATTAGTTGACCTCTTATAAAATGACACTTTGAT
>NW_005284551.1:0-481 GCF_000412655.1 Myotis brandtii
TTTTTTTCTTACTTTTAAATGCTCTAAAGTTAAATGACTATCTTCAACAAAAAGAGCAGCAATGTATTGTGTGTTCATGGCATATGCAAAGGTAACATGAATGACAACAATAGGACAAAGGCAGGAGGGAAATGAGAATATACTGTTGCAAGGCTGTTAAATTATATGTGAAGCAGTACAAGATATAAGAAGGTACACTGAGTAAAGATATGTAAAGTAAGCTTTAGGACAATTACTTTTAAAAATAAACAAGAGATAAATAATTATACAGATTTTTTAAATCATGAGAAATGCTGAATTTTTAAAAATATTTCCTGTCAAAAGAAGGCAGGAAAATGAGCAAAATGTTTGTGCTAGGGATCAGTGAGATACATCAGGGACGCTCTCTGAATATTCACCAATTCCCTTCTTTCCTTTCCTTTCTTACACTTCCCTCAGCCAAGCCAGACATTGCTAGTCAATCACAGCACTTGCCTCAATC
>NW_005284552.1:0-481 GCF_000412655.1 Myotis brandtii
AGTGTTTCACTTATGTTGGGTGCAAATATAAAGTTGTGTGGTTATGAGGGCTTCAGACAGAGTGCAAGCCAGGGGGCTCTGGAGTTCAAGAGGCCTAGCGACCTTCTGACTGTGAGCCGGATGCTGTTACGTGAGGCACCATGACACAGAGGCTGGTGCTCAGTTGGTTCTCTGCGGCTGTTGGTGACATTCCTTCCTCTCCTTCACTCGGTGTCCTAACCGCAGGCTTGAGCTCAGTACTGGCTGTGAAAATGCACATTGCAACATTTAGACTATCAGTGTGAGTCCGGTCTTTCAAATGAATTTTTAAAGTCCTTCACTGAACAGAACATGTAATAGGCTAATAATATTTTCTAAAATACTTTATAAATTAATGTGATTGCAATTAGAATCCCGGCGGGCACCAGGGGATAATTAGCTACCATGAATGTAAATTCACAAATAAGAACAGATGGCTTAAAATAGTAAAAAAAAAAAAAGA
>NW_005284553.1:0-481 GCF_000412655.1 Myotis brandtii
AAAAAAAGGGCAAACAGAAACTGATAAATGAAAATGTGTTTTGTGCTGGTCTCAACCTATTGGTAGTAATGGTATTGGCTAAAAATTCCTGAGGATTACTCACCTGGGCCCAGGTGAACTTCCCCTTTACAAACCAAGGTCACACTGGACTGACCCTTGTAGTTATCATGAATATAAGATACCCTGCAGCAAGAACCATCAGGAAACTTTGAGACATAAAGTTTATTATTTACAGGCATTGGAGCATATCAGGAAAGTCAGGGGGTACACTACTGTCATGTTTTTTCATGGGATTGCAAGAAAAGCTTTTCATGAACCCTCACACAGAAGACTGTGGTGTGGTAAGATTTATTCGGGAAGGCTGACCCTGGGTTTTCAATGTCGGATTTCCATCCAGCCCACCATGGAAATCAGGGCCAGAAATAGACCCAATGTCAGAGATTCTGTGCCATATTAAAGATTAGTCCTTTGGAGTCCACCC
>NW_005284554.1:0-481 GCF_000412655.1 Myotis brandtii
GAATTGAACCTGGGACCTTTCAGTCTGTGGGCTGACGTTCTAGCCACTGAGCCAAACTGGGTAGGGCGACACCTTCATGTTTGTGTCTTTTGCACATTCATCTCTATCATATAAATGATAATATATTCTGATTTTCTTAATTTACCTCTGTTTTGCCCTTTGAGTTTGTGAGGATGTTGGCTGGCTGACTGGATGGATGGATGAAAATTGACAGACTTTTTATTTTTAGCTAAACTAATCTCCAAATGCCCTGGCTCTGAATTGTTTCTTGAATATCATTCTTCTCAAGATCACATATAAGTGGCAAGTAATGATTCATGAGTTGGGATTCCTCAAGCCTTCTCTGAGAAACTGGGTGTAAGGAATGCTCATGAGGTGGCATTTTCCCTCTCTTGGCTTATTAAAAGAACCACCTTCTGACACAACAGTTTGCTATGACAACAATGTGATTTCCTCTTTTGTGAGTAGTTATCACAAGCCC
>NW_005284555.1:0-481 GCF_000412655.1 Myotis brandtii
GGTGTCAGGATTAAGCAGAAAAAAACAAACAAGCAACTCATAGGCAGACAACAGGATGGTGATTACCAGAGGAGAATGGGGGGCGGTGAATGTGCTTGTGTGTGTGTGTATGTATGTATTATATATAGTTCAGTAAAAGGTTAAAAAAAACTGAAGGTAAAATTGAACAATTTGAGATGGAGAAACTTGATTCCTTAGTCCTTTGTTGAAAGACCCGTTAGGCGATGCCCTGCAGTTATTAGGAAGTTGGACCCAGGAGGCAGGAGGGGAATGAGAGGCATGATGCTGAGCTAAGCAAGGGCGAGGGCAAACGTCTTGATGAATCTACTTGATAAACAAATGAAGGGCCTCAGAAAACCCAGGGGAACTAAATTACTGTGGAATGATAACATGAAAGCTCGGAGAGAAGGAATCGGAGAGAAGTCATCTAAGCTTCTCATATATATATATTTTTTAATATATTTTTTATTGATTTCAGAGA
>NW_005284556.1:0-481 GCF_000412655.1 Myotis brandtii
GATCCCCGCAGGCCATGCTGAGGGACCCCACCGGTGCCTCTAGTTCATAAATAAGATATAAAGTTTAAATAGATGCTATTATTGTACACATTTTTCTGCAGCTTGCCTTTTTTCACCTAGCATTACATTTTTGAGATCTATCCATGTTGATACATGTGACATTTGTTATCTAGAGAGAAGTGAAATCATAATTTTAATTATTTTTCATAAGGAAACCGTGTAGAATTGGAATTGGATTATTTGCTAAATGCCCTCAAACATTAAGACCATATTCCTCCAGGTTCCCCAAGGCACTGTAGCAAACTCACAGGTGACGCACAATAGTTTTATATTTCCAGGGAAACAGTGACATTTGTCAGACACCACACAAACTATTAAATAGTTTAGACCTGTTAGGTACTTGTTTTGGCCTAGGTCCAAAACAGTTCAGTACTGTACTTCTTTTGGCCTGGGGATGCCATGAAAAAATTGTGGAGACACT
>NW_005284557.1:0-481 GCF_000412655.1 Myotis brandtii
TGGGGACACTGTCCTTTTATGCCGCCCTTGAAAGGATCAGATGCTCACACTCAGGTCCCTGCCAAGTAAGTGGCTCTTAAAACCACCCACTAATGCACAAATGGCCTGGAAAGTCCTAATCGCGCTGGTTAATTAACAGTCATTAGTTGAATAAAAAGAGTCAATTAGGAAGAAGCCCGTCTGGGAGGGGAAAAAAAAAAGTTTTCACAACCACGGAGGGTGAGTGCTCCCAAGGGGATCTGGAGAGCTCCCAGGCGGATGTTTTGGTGCCATCCTTGTACTCAAAGCTCATTGTTAGTGGCCCTGCGGTTTTCCTGGCTAATTCTGTTCCCATAAATACATGGTTTACATGTTCTTGTTTGATTTTGCTTTTATATTTTAGCGCCAGATACCTTTTCACTTTATCAGACCTTTGGGGCTTTTTGACCCCCCCCACCCCCACCCCACATGAGACAAGTAATGTTTGCACTTTGAAAATGCA
>NW_005284558.1:0-481 GCF_000412655.1 Myotis brandtii
TGTTCTCCAGAGAAACAGGACCAATGAGATATTTGTTTGTTTGTTTATTGTAAAGAATTGGCTCACACGATTATGGAGGTTGGCAACAATCTCACCAGCCTCTCATATATCCTTCCTGAGATTTCCTTGATATATCTATACTACTACTTATTAATCAATTTAGGTATTATCTATTGACTCTCAGTCACAGTAGATGAGATTTTAGCTTCCTCATCTACACTCAATTTTCTCTCTTTCCTTCCCTGCAACTTATAGCACAAGTCTTGGCTAAATCACTATATAGGTTATTAAAACCACATAAATATTGTCAATGCTGAGCCAAATAGTTTATTACAATTACGTTTCCTTTTATAAACTACATTGTGTTTTACCTAGGGAACAACAACTTCATTTTTTGCATTAGGTTTTCTAGAGGACTATTGTTTTGTTTTTCAAATGCTGCAGCAGATATGTCCCATGATAATTGATCTTTTTTTTTTTT
>NW_005284559.1:0-481 GCF_000412655.1 Myotis brandtii
GCCCCTCCCGCACAGGCGGCTTTCAGTCTCGGATGACCTGCCAGCCCACCCGCCGGGGACTCGGTTTCACTCCCCTCTCCACGCACAGGAAGGAGGCCCAGCCCCAGGGTGCCCTCCTGGCTGACCACAGGTCACGGACGTGGGCATTCCTTGATGCCTGGGCCCCTCAGCAGGGAAGTATTCTGGCTTTGTGTCTAGGTGGATGCGTGTAGCTGAATGTGCAACACAAAATGTAAAATCCAAGTTCCCGAGGAAGCGAGAAAAGCAAAAACAGTGAACAGGGGAAATGGGAGCCCGGTGCCCGTGGCCACCCAGGTGGGGCGTGGCTGGCCCCGTGGTCGGCCGCCCGGGCCAGGGGAGCTGGAAAGTGCCCCACGCCAAGGGCAGAGCGCCCCGAAGTGAATAATGATGAACCCCAGCTTAGTCCTGGTTGGATCGGGATAAATAACATCAAAATTGGGGAATTGGTTTTAAATCGGTT
>NW_005284560.1:0-481 GCF_000412655.1 Myotis brandtii
TTTCAATGTGCATGAGTCCGTGCACCGGGCCACTAGTAAAAAATAATAAAATACTTAGGAATTAACTTAACCAAGGAGATGAAATTCTCGTACACTGAAAATTAGAAACATTTCTAAAAGAAATTAAAGAAGACACAAATAGATGGAAACACAGCTCATGTTCATGGATTGGAAAATTTAATATTAAGATGTCCATACTACTCAAAGTGATCTACAGTCAATCTAATTCTTATCAAAATCCCAATGACTATTTGAAGGGGGGGCAGGGATTGTAAAACCCACCCCAAAATTCATATAGAATTTCCAGGTACCCAGAATAGCCAAAATCAATCTTGAAAAAGAAGAACAAATCTGGAAGACTCATACTTTCTGATTTCAACCATTATTACAAAGCTATAGTAATTAAAACAGTGCAGTACTAGCATAAAAACAGACACATAGAGCAATGGAATAGAATAGAGGGACTAAAAATAAACCCTCA
>NW_005284561.1:0-481 GCF_000412655.1 Myotis brandtii
GTCGCGACCCACAGGTTGAGAACCGCTGGACTGGACTAAGCATGTTAGGTCAGATGGACTTAACAGACTTTTACAGAACATGCCATCCCAAAGCGGCAGGAGACCCATTCGTCTCAAGCACACATGGAACATTCTCCAGGCCCGGTCATATGTTAGGCCACAAAACAAGCCTTACTACATTTAAGAAGATTGAAATCATATCAAGCATCCTTTCCAACCGCATGGTATGAGACCAGAAATCAATCACAGGAAGAAAACTGAAAAGTTCATAAACACGTGGAGAGTAAACCACCAATGACTCGAAGAAGGAAGCATAAGAAAATTCAAAAGATATCTTGAGACAAATGAACATGGAAATACAACACACCAAAACCGACGGGATGCAGCAAAAGCAGTTCTACGAGGGAAATTCATAGTGATAAGTGCCTCCTTAAAAACTAATGATTTGAGCACAGAATAGCTGCCCTCCGTGGGTTGTTCT
>NW_005284562.1:0-481 GCF_000412655.1 Myotis brandtii
CTATGGCTTTGGTCAGCTTTAAATGAGGTGTATTCATTTCCCATTTCTGCTGTAACAAATCACCACAAATGACGGCTTAAAAGAACACAAATTTATTATCTTATAGTTCTGGTGGTCAGAAACCCAAAATGAGTTTCACAGTGCCAAAATAAAGGTGTGGACAGGGTCATGCTCCCTACGGAGGCTTAAGGGGAGAATCTGTTCCTTTACCTTGTCTAGGGGCCGCCTGCATTCCTTGGCTTGCGGTCTCTTCCTCCATCTTCAAAGCACAGCACTCCAATCTCTGCTTTTGCTATCACATCTCTCCGATGCTTACCCTCCTGCCTCCTTTTTAAAAGGATCTGTGTGATTACCTTGGGCCCACCTGGAGAGTCCGGGATGATCTCAGCATCTCAAGATTCTTAATGACATCGGCAAAGTTCCTTTTGCCATGTAAGGTAACATGTTCATAGGTTCCAGAGATTAGAAAATGGACATTTTT
>NW_005284563.1:0-481 GCF_000412655.1 Myotis brandtii
AAGTAGCTGATAATTATGAACTTTCGTGATTGTGTCTAGAAAGTATCTAGAAATTTAGCAAAGTTGGTCCTGGGCTTTTCTGTGGATCTAAGCAAGTCTTTTAGCTTTTACCTCAGTTTTCCACTTGGAATATGGAGTATTATTTTTAGAATCACAAATTTAAATTAATGAGAAGTGGTAAGAGATTAACCTATCTGACCATATGCCTTTATTTTTACTTTATGTTATTTTAGTTTTACTAATGAAGTACCAGAAACTCAGGTGAAATGGTCTCAGAGCTCATTAGAGGTGCAGGGGTTCAGAGGGTCTCGCTTTACACCAGCTTGCCCTGAGGTTTCATAAGAACAGGGATTCTTGGCGAAGGCAGCTGGTTCGGTCAGGGGCCTTGAGGTTATTCACCGGTAGATCTGTGAGCTTTCCATGGTTGCACCGGTCCTGTAGTCCTCTCTAAATTTGGCTGGTGAGAGGGAAAGGCTCTGTC
>NW_005284564.1:0-481 GCF_000412655.1 Myotis brandtii
CAGCGCCCTGTGGTTTATGAAACACTTTCAGATGGCTGTGCTCATCGTCATCCACATCCCAACTGAGAAATGCTAGTGTTTCACTTCCCAGAAGAAACAGGCACAGAGAGGTTTAGTGACGGCTCAAGATCACACAGCCTATTAGTGGTGAAGCAGGGAGGTTAAGCAGGTGCGTCTGACTGTGGGGCCAGCACTCTTCCCACAATGCCAGAGGCTCCATCACTTAGGGGTTCCTCTTTCCCTCTGTCTTTCCCAACCTCACACCCTCTCTGACCTGGACCAGGTGGCCACCCAGACCAGAGCTGGCATCAGAGAAACTGGGTGGGAGGTGGGCTCCTCCTTCACTCTTTGACGGCCCCCCAGCCCCTCACCCGCCGGTCATATCTTGCTCTTTCTGACCCCAAAGCTCCCATCATCGGTTCCCCACAGGCCCACATTGAGGAAAGCAAGCAAACAGCACCTGGGAGGCAGGTCCGCAGCT
>NW_005284565.1:0-481 GCF_000412655.1 Myotis brandtii
CACACACACACACACACACACACACACACTTAGTTCTTGGAGTCCTGTTGATAGGAGCTCTAACTAGATCTTATAATAAGACAAGTTGAAAGGATTTGATTCCAGCCTCTGTTGGTCAGAAAAACCTTAGTTGTCCACAGAGTAACATACTAAAGTGAAAATTTTCCAGAGGTTAACACGGTGTATGACTCAGGTTGAGAAGCTGGGAGGAAGTCCACCAGGAACTTCTTGTGCTCATATAGGTTTGCTGTGTATATTGAGATTATAAGGCCCTGACTGCTTTGTAATTTGGGCCATTTTTCCAGATTATTATACAGCTCAGGTTTTGGAAAGTTAAAGTAATGTCTCTCTGCACAAAGAGTAGGCTCGCTTCCTGCTTGTCATAACATCAGGGTTTCTGATGCTCAGAATCCCTTTCCTTTGGGGCAGCCTAGTGCATGTACCAACTTCAATGGTCCCTCCATATTGCTCTGTGGAACTT
>NW_005284566.1:0-481 GCF_000412655.1 Myotis brandtii
TTTTTTAATCCCTAGAAACTAGAACAGCACCCAGCACACACGTATTAAATACTTGATATATGAATACATGAACACATAAACACTAAGTCACTTTTCCAAATCACTACAGAGAATTTAAAGAACTTGTTTTACACTCTCTCCGATCATGTGGTTTACTAACCTGAATTCCCTGTAGATATTATTAAAAGCAAGTGATGCTCCTAGCCTCTTGAAAGCATTGGGGTGAAGTGCAAAGCTGTACAGTCGCTTGAAAAGTGATTTGGTGTTTACTGAACTTTTCTCCTGCTGCTGTGGTGTTGTCTGTTTAATGGACCATCTGAGGAATTCTCGGATACACCGACCACAAAAGTCTCTCAAAGTACTGTCAATGGGGTCCACAATTCCATCCTAAAACAAAGCATAAAATGACAACTGAATACCCTGTCTTCCTCTGAGCATAACTAGAGTATGTTATAAAAATTAATTTACAGCACTATTCAAG
>NW_005284567.1:0-481 GCF_000412655.1 Myotis brandtii
TGGCCTCCTTTTTGGTTTGTCTTTGTCTACCAGACTCACGGGGCATCCCAGCCTGCGTGGTGCTTGCTCCTTGAGGTCCTGGTGGTGCCACTTCCTGGTTGTGGGGTGGGGGTGGGGGTGGGAGAGAGGAGATGCTCCTGCCTTCTGAGTCTTTGCTTTTTAAGTTACTCGGTGATGTCTTCGTTTGAGACAATGGTGGGTGCTTGAAATCAACTGATGATTCGGCTGGCACTGTTGGGGGTCATCCATGCCTCTCCCTGAACCAAGATCAATATGCTTCTCACCTTGAGCCACTTGCTTTGCCCTGGTTATTGCAGCCTTGCTCTGCACCTTATAAGTGCCTTTTCCAGACTCTCTCAGGGGCTGGCAGCCCGACCAGACCCGGGTGTTTTCATTCATGCGCACGTGATCGCTGGGAGCTGGTGTTGGGAGAAGCCTGCTCCGCTGGGCAGTTGTGTGTCCCTCCTCCCAAGGGCCCTTC
>NW_005284568.1:0-481 GCF_000412655.1 Myotis brandtii
TCATCACCACTATCCATTTCTACAACTTTTCCATCACCCCAGACTTGGTACCCATTAAACAATAATTCCCCATTACCCCTGCCCCTGCCCGCTGGTAACCTCTATTCTACTTTCTAGCTCTATGAATTTACCTATTCTAGGTACCTAGGATAAGGGAAATCATACAATGTTTGTCCTTTTCTTCCTGCCTTATTTCCCTTAGCACAATGCTTTCAAGATTCATCCATGTTGTATTATGTGTCAGCATTTCGTTCCTTTGTATGGCCGAATAACATTCTAGTCTATGTCTATATGGCCTTTTGTTTATCTGCATACCTATGGGGGACACCTGGGTTGTTTTCACCTTCAGCTGTTGTGAATAATGCTGCTGTGAACATCGGTGTACAGGTCCCTGTCTGAGTCCTGGCTTTCAGTTCTTGTGGGTCTAAACCTAAGAGTGGAATTGCTGGGTCATATGGGAACTCCCTTTTTGAGGAACCAC
>NW_005284569.1:0-481 GCF_000412655.1 Myotis brandtii
ATTTCAGACCATCCTATGTGGTTACATTAGGCCTCTGAGTTTTTAAGACCTGCCATGCAGGGCACACTTGAGTTTGTGAGGTTCAGTATGTGGCCTTTTTTTCATCCACACAGCCTAACCTCCCAACTTCTTGGGAGAGGAGAAGAGCTAGAGATAAACACCAATGGCCAATTATTTAATCAATCATATGAACAAAAGGAAACTTGCATTAAAAATCCTAAACATGGGGTTTAGAGCGGTGCTGAGAGGGTGAGCACCAGGGAAAGTATGGGAGCTCCATGACCCTCCCCCCATGCCTCGGTCTGTGAGTCTCTTCCATGTAGCTGTTCCTGAGTTGTATCCTTATATTACACCAGTAATAGTAAGTAAAGCTTTTTCCTGAGTTCTGTGAATCATCTAATCTAATAAAAGAGAAACATGCATTTTGACCATACCTCCACTACACCCACCAGCCATGCCCACCAGCCAATCAGGAGTGAAT
>NW_005284570.1:0-481 GCF_000412655.1 Myotis brandtii
CACATGGATGCATACGTGCCAATGCCGCTCTGTCTGGAAGACTTCGAGCTTGCTGCTGCCAAGAGGGAGAAAGTCTAAGTGCCATGCCATGCCCAAGCCCAGAGCAGCAATGATGTCCATCATCCTGTCTTGACAGAACTGGCCCCAGCTGCACCGTTTTCATTTCCTAATGGTCACAGGGAGCACACTGGCCACTGGCTTGCTGGTTCATGAGCTGAACTCTGTGAGTTCATGAGCTGAACATCTCCATGCCCGCAGTCACTGCATCCTTGTCTCAAGTGCTGGTGGATGCCTCACCACAGACTGGGTGGGTGTCCGCCTGCCTGAAGCTCATGGATGTCTTGCAGGCAGGAACCCCCTGGCTTACGTGTGTCCTTATATTCCTGACACCTAATCAAGGCTTGCAACCCAACAGGGAAAGGAGGGACATTTATCGAGCATGTCCATGCCTCAAGCCGTGTGCTAGGTGCTCTAGACACAT
>NW_005284571.1:0-481 GCF_000412655.1 Myotis brandtii
GAAAAGAGACTGTGTCAAACTACTTCCTCAGAAGGAGGTTGTAAAAACCACCTTGGCAGCATTCAATGTCATTGCATCTATTACTGGAATTCTAACAAAATAAATATGAACTTATGGCTTCAACTTGCTACATTTAAATTGGGAAGAGATAACATCCAAACTAGGAAAAACACACAATAAAACGGAAGAACATAGCAATAATAAACGATAATAATTTACAATCCTGCTTGCTTAAAACTGGAAATATGTATAGTGCAGGATGGCACTTGCTTTTAGAAAACCAAGTGGATTATAGACAAACAGAATTAAACGACAGCTACATCGCTGGATTTACTTATTCTCCTTGCCCCTTCAGTTTGATGGATGGTGAAGAATGTCAAGATTATTGTCTTATCTGTCAGGACCTTTGAATAACAAAACTTCCCTTTTCTTTTTGCAATAGTTTGTTTTCAAGCTAGTTAAGCAAAATAACTTATTTTAA
>NW_005284572.1:0-481 GCF_000412655.1 Myotis brandtii
TTTTTTTTACAATTCAAGCCAGTCACCTCTCACCTATTCTAAAGCTATAAACTCATTTCCTTGTTTCTTCTTCTCTAGTCACAACCAATTTATACATTGCTACTAAAGAAATATTTCAAAATGTAAACCAGATTAAAGATTCTCCCAGTTTCTCAATTCCAGTGTCTTTCCATTGCACCTTGGATAAAAATCCAAACTACTTGTCATGACCTATTGGAGTCACCCCTTACCTTATCAGCCCCAGCTCATAAAACGTTCCCAATACTGTGAACTGGCTCCAACTGTAATTCATCTCTTCTTCTACAGATGGGAGAGTTAAAAACTACCTTTCGTTCCAGCTTTGTTTCTAGATGAATATCAGGATTGCTAATTAGATGTTCTTGTGTAAGCATTTGGAAGATAGAAATGAAACACTGGGCATCTTTCTGCCCAGTTGGCCTTTTCCTTCTGCAAAGTAAATTTGTGAACCCAAGGATTCTCA
>NW_005284573.1:0-481 GCF_000412655.1 Myotis brandtii
TTTAGTTGCTCATTCTATCTGCTCCGGGACAAGGCTCTGGACACGTCTGTCTATTCCGCCCCCATTTTGTCTGTCTCTGCACTTTATGTTTTCATAAATAAAGTAATCCTCAGTAACTAGGAAGCCACAGATTATGTATTTGGAAGACGTGTAGTGTTTTGGAGGCGTTAAGTTCCCTGGACCTTAACAATTCCCTTGTAAACAATCCTGAATGTGGGGAAAATTGCTGTGGGTAATGCAGCATGATCTGTGCCCCATCTTTGCTGCTGTTGAAGGATTCACCCCAGGGGCATGTCTTTTCTACCTGGACCTTTAACCTCAGGATTTTTATTATTATAAATAACACCTCAACATACAGGAAAGTTGTTTCTCTCTGTGTTTAGGATTATTTCCATAGGATTTATTTTTCAAAGTGGAATTCCTAGTTCATTTTTTGAGATATTGACATATACTTCTAATTATGCTCCATTATTGTTTTATC
>NW_005284574.1:0-481 GCF_000412655.1 Myotis brandtii
TGGCCTGTCCCTTCCAGGATGTGGTTTTCAAGATCAGCTTGGCTTTTTGCCTCCAGGGAGTCAAAGGTTCCAGGGCATGGTACCACTGCCCCCCCCCCACTCTTATCCCCTCAACAGCACAGCGTCAGGTTCCCCCTCTCCTCAGCCCAGCCCAAATCCCCGAAAAAAGACGACAGCTGTCCACCTCCTTGAGGCTCCCCAGGGAGTCAACAGTTGACATTCATCTGGGGGAACAGGGAAGACTGAGTCTTGAGAGTTGCCAACCCCCATAGCTCTGAGAAGAGCAAGGCAGCTTTGAGAACGTGATCAATTTAAGGTGGTCCAGTAGGTGGCTAAGAACTGCTTATGAGGGGGAGGAGGGAGGATGACAAAGGAGGCTCAGGCTTGTTCCTAAGTGGTGGCTGGAACCATGTGGGCTGCCATTAGAGAGGACCCAGCATTGGGCCCTTTGTCTAGAATGTTCTTTCCAAGCATCACATAT
>NW_005284575.1:0-481 GCF_000412655.1 Myotis brandtii
AGATAGAGAGAGAGAGAGAGAGAGAGAGAGAGACTGTGTAAGTGATGCTATTTTTCATGTATATGAACACATCTTTAAGACAATTTAATACAAGCAGAACATGGATATTTAAAATATGGAGAAATATTTCCAAATGAGCCTCAATTCCTTTTTTTAAATAAAGGTTTTCCCTTTTTAGAGGCGTTTTAGGTTCACAGCAAAATTGGGAGAGAGGTACAGAGATTTGTCATATATCCTCTGCCCGCACACATGCTTAGCCTCTTCTATTAGCTCCATTCCCTACCAGAGTGGTACAACTATTACATGGATAAACCTACACTGACACATCAGGATCACCCAAAGTCCATAGTTTACATTACTGTTCACTTGGTGCTCTACATTCTATAGTTTTGGACAAATGTATAATAATATGGATACATCATGATGGTATTACACAGAATGTTCTCACTACCCTAAAAATTCTCTGTGCTCTGCCTATATA
>NW_005284576.1:0-481 GCF_000412655.1 Myotis brandtii
TTATATATAAGAAAGGTTAAAATGGAATCATTTGGGGTCTGGAATGAATTAGTTCAATTTACACTATTTCTAATGGGAAAAAAATGATTTGGTGTTTGAACAAATTGCTTCTCGAATAGCCTTCCTGCACAAATTAAGTTTGAGAACTAAGGTTCCACTGTATTTCATTGTTAGACTAATTGCTGATTCACTGATTTCAAGAAAGTCTGAGTGTTGTTGTTTTTTAAACTTGACAACTTGGATCTATCAGCTTTTTTCTCTACATGTCAGATTTTTTTTTTCTGATTTAATTGCTTCATTGGTTTATAGTTTTTTCTATAACAGGAAATTTTAAATTCCTTATGTCTACCTTTTAAAGTTCCTGCTTCTTATTAAGAATGTTTGGAAGGCATATCATCTTCTAAATTTTGTTATAGAATGTATCGCTGTTATTTTTTACATTTGTTTTAATTCCACCTGGAGGTTATATATACTAGAGGCC
>NW_005284577.1:0-481 GCF_000412655.1 Myotis brandtii
GACGCTCAGCCACTGAGCCACGCCGGCCGGGCAGTCCTGTTTCCCGTCTTACTGACGAAGGTAGTGGAGGAATTTGAAGGGGCGGTAACTAATCATCAGTTTTAGTGTCATTTTTTTGGCCGCACCGAGCAATTTAGACCAATTTACATGTTTGGGGATAAGACGCTACAAATGACTGGAATTTAAACAAGTACATAGGAGAGACAGGCTTGGTGCAGACCAGAGAGAGATTCTGTCCTTGAGGGTGAGAAAAATCGCTGTTTTGATGAACAAGAACAATGCGAAGAATTTTCTCAAAAAATGCTGATTCTTCCCATAATCCTGTTACTCGAACAGAAGGTCTTGGGGATTTTTTTTCCTTCTTTTTTTCTTTCATTTTTGGCATTCAGATGCATTTTTTAAGGAGAAAAACAGCCTTTAAAAAAGAACATTTTCAAAGAATAATGTGCTTGTCTCTTCAATTTTGTGCTAATAGGAGCCT
>NW_005284578.1:0-481 GCF_000412655.1 Myotis brandtii
TCAATTATACAATACAGTGTTGTCAACTATAGTCACCATGTTTTCCATTATCCTCAGTTCTTATTCATCTTACATCTAAAAGTTGGTACTCTCTTACTGATGCAGACATTCTTTGGGTCCAGGAACCCCAGGGTTTGTGACTCAATGCCCATTCTTGGCTACATACAGCAAAGAATTCAAGTGCCAGATAGGATAGAGTTTAAAGTGAAAGTGAACTTTTAGTGAAGCAGTGAGACAGGGAATGGACTACTCCACAGACAGAGCAGCCCCCTTTAGTGGAATTTGCTTCATTTATTGAGGTTCATTTAATGGGGATATGGTATTCAATAAGGGGAAGGAGTATTTGGGACCTTCCTGAGGGAAGGGTGGAGATTTTCCAGAGGAGCTCCGTAGGCCATTTTGAGTCCTTGTATCATTTTCTGTTTCTGACCATGGTGGTACGGATTTTACCATGTAGTATGTTAATGTATTACAATGAGAA
>NW_005284579.1:0-481 GCF_000412655.1 Myotis brandtii
TTTTTTTAAAAGAAGAATTGAGACCAAATTTTTTGTTAATTTGTCTATTTTAGTATTCTGATATTATAGTCACAAGGTATTTACTTTGTAAAAAGCAGAACTATATCAAATTATTGAAGAATGTTAAATAAACATGAATTTGAGAAGATATATCTCTCATCACAAGAAATAGTTATGGATTGTATTTATGATAATAGCATTAATTTTAATTTTAATGCTTTCTTCAATCATGTTATCTTATTAATTTAGGTATTTGGTAATATACACAGATATTTTCTTATAATATGGTATATGTCTAAATTAAATTAATATGGGTTCATGGTAGAAAATAAGATGATATCTATACACCCCGATAATTCTACAAATCCTAAATATAATTCGTACTCTAGTATAAGACCATCTTCAACTAACAACTGTATTGTAGTTGATATTGTCTGACAGAAATATTCAGCATGTTTCAATTTGATTGCCCTGCAATTTA
>NW_005284580.1:0-481 GCF_000412655.1 Myotis brandtii
AAATGCTATTTTCTTTTCATCTAAACGGTGCCGTCTGGGGACACTCATTCTCTTCAGACTCGGGATGGCTTATTTCCATTCTGCTTTTCCAGATGATGCATAGGTGTTGGAACAAAGTGACAAAGCATCACGAGAGTGGCCCACGTGTGATTAGTCAGGCAAAACTGTGAAAGGAATGACTTTAACATGGCCCAAACTCTCATTGGCTACCTGTCCTGGGCCGCACACCTTTCTGGGTTATATGATTCAGAAACAATCCCACACCCACCCATCCACTGTGTTTGAGCTATAACTCTGTAAGATGTAGAAAAGTGGTAGCAATGAGGATGGTTCTTGTCTACAGAAATGGAAATTTTGCTAAATTGTATTTTGTCTAGTGGAATGAAATTGATTATTATTATGTTATTGAAGCTTTTGGCCTTTATTGCAAATTTATTTTAGCAATTCTGATTACTTAAGTAGGTGTCCTTTGAATTCTTCT
>NW_005284581.1:0-481 GCF_000412655.1 Myotis brandtii
GGATGGTTGTTCTGCTGTTTGATCTAATTAGCATATTGGCTCTTTATTATATAGGATTTCTACCAGAATGGGAGCTACCAAGTGTCCCGCTACCACGTGTATCATCTGTCCGTTCAAGTGTGCGGTGCAATTATCCCTGCAATTGCTAACAAGCAGGAAGCAGGTGGTGCAGCCAGTTATTGGGTGATTTCAAGCGTTAGGAACATCTGTACTTCCTGCTACAGTTGCCACACTGGGGGCACTCTGATGGTGGGAGGCATGCCACTCTCAGGGAGTTGAGGTTGTATGTATCATCAAAAGAGTAGGAAACATACCTAGCCGAAAAGTGCATCCTTATCCTTTTCTAAAATGAAGTATCTTTTTTGCATGGAGGACCGGGTAATTACCCAGCTGTAAAGGCTCACCTGCAGGAGAAAGCATAGAGCCTGAGTGACAGCTGTGCCACTTCAGATGGCAAATGGCAAGTGGGCGTGTGTGTGCG
>NW_005284582.1:0-481 GCF_000412655.1 Myotis brandtii
TATGTTCTGCCATCCTAAGAATATTGCATCTTTCTTTCCCATGGAAACCACCAGAGTTTTTTTCAGGGCCAGACATCTATCCAGAGTTGAGCCTCATCTTTTCAACTCACCCAAACACAGTTTTATCTAGTTTCTTTCTTTTGCAAAAGCCCTCAGAAGCACATCAACAGGAGGTTGCTAACTCTTGACAATATACAGTAAATTCTAGATCCATGATTACAAGAAGGGTCTAGAAATACATCAGGCCTGCCTATCCTCTTGAGATGATGGGAAATTACCTTTATTTCTTCCCTAGGATTGGCAAAAGCAGCTGTGGTAGGTAGAATAATAGCTCCCTGGAGATGTCTACATCCTAATCTCAAGAACCTGTGAATATGTCACTATATCTGGAAAAGGGGGCTTTGCAGACACCATTAAGGTCATGAACCTTGAGACGGGGGATTATCCTAAGTCAGTGGTCGGCAAACTCATTAGTCAACAG
>NW_005284583.1:0-481 GCF_000412655.1 Myotis brandtii
ATGTAGTATAATATAGCAATACAATAACACATAGTATAACAGAGACTGATAAGAACTAGAGAAAAATAAAGCAGGGAAATGGGACAATGAGGGCAGAGGGAATGGAAAGTTGCAATTGAAATAGGGGGTCAGGGAAGGCCTTAGTGACCACTTGAAGCAGAGGAGGAAATGATGCATGTGGGTGTGGGAACAAGGAAGTTATAACAGAGGGAACAGCCAGTACAAAGACCCGGAGACAGAATCAGTTCCAACATGTTAGACAGATGCTGAGGACAATGTGGCTGAAGGAGGAAGGGCAGGAAAAACATTAGCAGGAGATGTGGTTAGAGTATTTTGGGTCCAAACTGCATAAGATAGTGTCGATCATTGCAGCGACTCGGATTCAGCTTTTACTCTGGTGAAGAAAGGATCCCCTTCGGAAGGTTCTGAGCAGAGGACTGACAGGATCTGACTTACATTCTAAAAGAAGTTGCTGCTAATA
>NW_005284584.1:0-481 GCF_000412655.1 Myotis brandtii
TGCTGCAGTGTATACTATGTCAGCATTGCACTGTGAAAATATGTCAAACAGTATTAACACAAATTATAAACTACAGGTTAACAAGTATTTGTTATATGCTGAATCACTTGATTTTGTGTATTTCACTTATTGCAATATAATTTTTGAGGACTTTTGTTTGTCATTTATAATTATAGCCTATCATAGGAATTTATCTTTTGTTTACCTTTATTATAGAATTAGGTTAATTTATTTTTCTATCATGAGCATAAATTGAGATTAGAAAGTAAGCCAACAATATGAAGCCATGTTGGAAAACATAAAGCCCTGTCAAATGTTAGTGTTTTTGTTGTTGCTTTAGTTGTATTTTTAAGATTCAACTTCTCTGCTCCCTTCTCAGTCTTTCAGGGGTAAGACAAGGCTGAGAAGCCAAGAATCGATGTAGCAGACAAGTAGATAATGTCTGGCAGCTTGAGGGTCAGCCCAAGTTCTTTGTAATAAG
>NW_005284585.1:0-481 GCF_000412655.1 Myotis brandtii
TATGAGAATGTTGAACTTGCATGTTTTAATATTCTGTGACACGAAGCCCAATTATACTCCTTGGCAGAATTATTTCTAAGAAAGATTGACTGGGATCTATGCTTGTTACTCATAATGGTCATACTGGAAGAGTGGTAACAGTGTGTGCCTGGTACATTACTAAGGACTTTACATCTATATCTCTAAGTCTTTAGTCTAATTCAAATGAAAATAAGAGGCTAAGAGAGTTAAATAAGTTCTCTAAGGATACAATGTCACAGAGCCAATTTTTGAAACTAGGCCTGCCTGAGTCAGAGCCTTCCACTTGCTAGCTCAGAGTATTGGACTATTAAGGATATAGGCCATATATCTCATACAATCATTTCCCAAAATATACTTGGATGGATGCTTATTTTTCTGAATCCATTTGTGAGTTAATTAAAATTATATGATTTTAGCAATGCTATTATGATTATTAGAATCATTATCTATGCTAATAAAA
>NW_005284586.1:0-481 GCF_000412655.1 Myotis brandtii
GGAAAAGTGTAGGTGTGGCAAGAGTGTGCAATTCCTGGCAAAATTCGACATTCCTGCTGTAAATCTATCCAGACTCTACAAGACAGAATCCCAATGTCATCAGTAATTGGATTTGGGGGGTGGCATGAAGGAAAGTCTCTCTGGGAGAAAGCAACCTCACATTTTTTTTGTATTTATCTTGAGTTATTAGAGGTGTGGGAGATCTTAGACTCCAGTTGAAAGATAAATGATATGGGAGAACAAATGGGAGAGGAAGAGATTAGTTGAAATCTAAGTACTGTCATTAACCAAGAAAAAAGCAGGAAGAATTTTTCTCATCAGTCAAATGAGGGGATCGGCATAGATAACCTCTGAGACTATTTTTTGTGAGGAAAAGCTTTTCATAGAAATAAGACTGTACTTGCCAGAAGAGTTTTCCAAGGAGATTTTAAGGTGGTTGATAAGATAAAGCTGTCAAAAAAATTCCTTAAGAGCAATGGTA
>NW_005284587.1:0-481 GCF_000412655.1 Myotis brandtii
GGAACTTCCAGGAGAAATGTCCAGTCTGCAGGCGAGTCCAGCAGCGCTGGGCTGGGCGCCTGGGTTGGTGCAGGCCGGCTCTTCAGCCCCCTCCACGACGGCTCAGCTCAGGAACATTCTTTGTTTTTCATGAAGCTGGAAAGTTCTGTTATCCTCAAAGTACTGGAACTTGTAAGATTTCTAAGTCTGACTGAATAAAAGTTCAGTCTTCAGCTGATCATAAAGATTCCAAAGTGTATCATCTCCTCAGTCATCCAGGTAAGTTATCCGGGACCTGAGGGGGACTGATCATCCGTGCACGGATGCGTGTGCACATGGATCAAATGTGTCAGGTAGGGCCTGGCCCGTGTGGCTCAGCTGGTTGAGCATCATCCCGTACACTGAAGGGTCACCAGTTCGATTCCCAGTCAGGGCACATACCCCGGTTGCGGGTTTGATCCCTAGTAGGGATACAACTGATTGATGTTTCTCTCTCTCCCTC
>NW_005284588.1:0-481 GCF_000412655.1 Myotis brandtii
CCAGGCTGCAGGGAATCCTTCCCTTGCCTTTTCCAACTTCCAGTGGCTGCCTGCATTCCTTGGTGTCTGGTTACATCCCTCCAAGTTCTGCCTCAGTGGTCACTTTGCCTTCTCCTCTTCTGTCTGGGTCTAATCTCCCTTGGCATGTTTCTTATTAGAACAATCAGTTAGATCACATTCAGGGCTCACCTGAATCATCCAGGACAATCTCCCTCTCTCAGGATCCTTAGTTTAATCAAATGTGGAAGAACATTTTTCTGTATAAGGCAATACTCACAAGCTCTGGGAATGTGGACTTGATGTCTCTGGGAGCATTATTTAGTCTGCTGTGCACATGTATCTAGAACCAGAATTAAATGTATTTTCTTCCTCTCACCAAGGTAATAGATTTTTCTGGAGATATCTACATTTTTGTTCTTACCACCGATCTGATCTCAATGAGTAAGGGGAAAAAAAGATAAATTACTCTTAAATTGTGTTT
>NW_005284589.1:0-482 GCF_000412655.1 Myotis brandtii
CTACTAAGTCCAAGGTGTCTTCACACAATTCAGATTGCACAATGAATAGGTAACATAGCTAGCATTTTTGTTATGGAGAAACATTTTTGTATGTTTATTGTAATTTATTGAGTCCCAGGTTGGGCTATTTGAATATTTATTACGATTATTTTTTCACCAATGGCAACATAGCATCTTGTTCTACAGAGATTCCAGTGTCCTGATAATTATCAAATTAATAAAGTCAACATATCTCTTTCTGTTTTGTCTTCTGAAGATTGAAGTTGATATCATGAGACCTTGTTGGTATAATGTGAAAAATACACTATGCTTCTCAACAGGCATTGTTTTTCTGACTTCTGTACTATGGGTGGATATCTTTAAGACACAATGTCATTGAGATTCTTGCACACTGGCTAAGTGGTGTACTTCTTATTGTTTGCCACATGCTTGTGCTACCAGGAAAGTACTGTTGAGTTCCTAGTTTTAGTTATTTTTTTTTT
>NW_005284590.1:0-482 GCF_000412655.1 Myotis brandtii
GTTGATGCTCAACCACTGAGCCACACCGGCTGGACTATCTTTTCTTTCTTTTTATATCTTTTCAAAGGGTGGAATGTTGAAAGTTGTGTTAATGTCCATCAACTTTCTCTTGTGAAATATTCACTGATCTGTGAACTATGTCTAATAATCCAAATTTTATTGCATAAAATAAGAAAAATATTCTCATTTAATCCAAAAAGTTATAGTTGTGGCTATATTGGGAATGTGCCAGTGCTATCTGCTTACAACCTTGACCTACTCTACCTACCTAGAAATCACTTGTGGTATGGCAGGTGAGCTGAATGAACTTGCAAGGGTGTTAAGTCATTGAACAAACGCTCTCATTAAAAAATTTTTTTCTCCCCTCAACATCTTTTCTGGTTATAAAAGTAACACAGGCTTACTGTAGACTTTTAAAAAAAAGTATAAAGAAAAATATCAATCAATTGTAATACTATAATTTAGAAGTGTCAATTTTTTTT
>NW_005284591.1:0-482 GCF_000412655.1 Myotis brandtii
TTCAACCACTGAGCAACACTGGTCAGGCTTTTTGCTTATTAGTTTTTTAAAAATTCCAGCTTTATTGAGTTATATTTGATATAACATTGTACATGTTTAAGGTGTACAACCAGAATGATTACCACAAGAAGGTTAGTTAACATATTTAATACTTCACATAGTTAACATTTGTGTGTGTGTGATGAGAACACTTAATATCAACCCTTAATAACTCTCAAGCATATAATACAGTATCCCCCATCTTATAAATGGAACTTTGAACCCTTTGACCAACTTCTCATTTCCTTCACCTCCATGCCCCTGGAAACCACCTTTCTATTCTGTTTCGATGAGTATATATTAGATTTCACATACAGTGAGATCATACAGTGCTTGTCTTTCACTAGCGGACTTATGTCACATACCATAATGTCCCCAAGGCCCATCTATATTGTATCAAATTGTAGGATTTTCTTTATTTTAATAGCTGAATAGTATTCCAT
>NW_005284592.1:0-482 GCF_000412655.1 Myotis brandtii
AAAAAAAAATGCTTACAATGAAAATAGTGTTGACTATACTCCCTTGAAGCTAGGTGTAGCCATGACACCAAATGCTATCAATGCAGAGTTAGCAGGTTACATTCCTTACAGAATAACAAATCATTTTATTCACATTCAGAATATCAGTTTTACGGTAATGAACTAACATAACCCTGTGACTAATTTTCTTTTTTTCTATATTGTGAAATCAGCTAACTAAAGTCGAGTTGAAGAAGTGGAGCCACCATGTTTGGACATAATCAATATCATCAATACATTTGGGAAAAAAAATCTGTTGAGTTCCCCTAGCATAAGCAGGAGCAACCTATGTCTGGAATTACTATATTTGTTCATTTTCATTTCACAGTAAGTTGTCAATCATCAAGTATTCTAATCACAGAAAAAATAGATATTCTACACTATGGAAGAGTTATCTGACAGACACCCCAAAATCTATTCTCCACTGATTCCTTTTAGAAATG
>NW_005284593.1:0-482 GCF_000412655.1 Myotis brandtii
TCTCTCTCTCCCTCTCCCTTCCTCTCTTAAATTAATAAATATATATTTTTATAAAGATATATAAAATGTAATAAGATGTGTACAGAGGTCTGCAAGACAACATAGTATGTTTGAGACAATGAAAGAAATCCAGCAATTCCAGGTTCTGCAATGAGGTTGAAGAAATAGGCAGACAGGTTTTGGAGGTGACTTTCATCTTAGTTCAGGAAAAAGCTTTTATTTATTTATTTTTATTTAAGTACAAGTGCTCTGACTCTGAGCTTAGGGTATACATGGCTGCCTTTACTTTAAGGAATCAAAAATGTTTACTCTGCCTAGATACAAAGGCAATCCTGACAAATAATTATCTGCACTTTATAAGTAAATGATATTGGCGTGCAATATTGGTTTGGCGTATCAGTCCATTTCTTTCCATTTCAAGACACTGGTCTAGTTCCTAGATGCCCGCCTGATTAAACTGCTTTAGGCTACCCAAATGAGGA
>NW_005284594.1:0-482 GCF_000412655.1 Myotis brandtii
GGAGGGACTTGCAGAAGAAAACAAAGACTTGGTAACTGGGAATGGATGTGAATTTCAGAGCATGTTTAAAAAGAAATAAGAAGTGACTTACATTTGTTCATTCTTGGTAAGACACAGACTCTTAGGGAGGTCAAAGGAAGGCAGAGGGCAGGGTAGGCCATTCACAGAAACATGGGTTCAACCTCCCGACCTCTGCAAAGAGAAGTCTTGCAACGTCTCAAGCGATGCTAGTCCATCCTCTGCTTGGTCACCACAGACGGCGAGCTCATTGCTCACAGCTCAGCTGCAGCTCTGACCTTTACATGGACCTTCCTTATTCTAGGAGTCAAACAGCACTCGACATCCCCACCGGCTCCAGCTCCTGCCTCTGCCTTCTGGCCATCATGGGCAGGATGACCATAGAATGTGTCATCCAAACTGGCTACATCTGAATAGAGGAGAATGTTACCGTTCCACCAGGACCACAGACACACTGGACAAAC
>NW_005284595.1:0-482 GCF_000412655.1 Myotis brandtii
GACCCACAGGTTGAGAACCGCTGATCTAGTGGGTTACCACATCCTACAATGCATCATATAGCCTTCCCCCGGGGAAAATTAGCCTCTCCCAAAATCAGTAATGCTGAGGTTGTGAAACACTGCCCTAGACTCCTAAACTCAGGTGCTGGGTCACACTCATTAATAGGTAATAAAATGGATACATAAACAAATGGGGTGACCTACCCTAGATCATCCAGCTAATAATAGAGGAGCAGGATTCAAACCACAACTGGCTCAAAAGCCCTGAGGCCCGAGTTGTTTTATAAGGCTTGTTTTCAAACATTCTTGTTCAAGTCCAGCTTACAACTGCATGTACATACACAAGTTTTACTCTGCAATTTCTTAAGAAGCAAACAGGCCAGAAAAAGCTTTAATTTAATTTAATTTATTTATTTATGTATTTATTTATTTATTTATTATTTTTCTTTTTAAATCCTTACCCGATGATATTTTTCCATTGT
>NW_005284596.1:0-482 GCF_000412655.1 Myotis brandtii
GTAAGGTATAAAAATGTCAAATCACTATACTGTACACCTGAAACTAATATTACCAACTATGCTTAAATTAAAAATTTAATTAAAAATTTGCACACAAAAAAAAGAATACCTGAATTTAATCACTTGGAGCCCTTGCTAAAATTGAAATAAGAAGCATTCCAGTAAAAACAAAAAACAGTAGAACAGATGGACTATATCCTATTAAAAAGCCCACATCCAAACATTTTTGAAAAGCTGTGTAACTGTTTCAGATGAAATAGGTTAGAGACAAGTGACATGGCAAACGAATACAATCCATGACCCTGGACTTGCTCTGCCAGAGAGGGAAGTGCTACAAAGGACATTACTGGGCCAACTCACCAAACTGGAACACAAACATGGCAGATTATAGAAAAGTATTATCTTAAGATGAAGTTTCCCAAAGTTTATCATCATACTTTGTTTGTGCAAAACAATATACCTGTTCTTAGGAAACACAAATT
>NW_005284597.1:0-482 GCF_000412655.1 Myotis brandtii
GCTCAGCCCACAAAAGCCTCTATGGTCCTAGGAAATCCACTGCAAAGACAACAGGAAGCTGTGTGACTGCACTGAAACCAGTCGTATAGCCTTCGGGAATGGATACACAATCTGGAGTTGGATGTTGGAGTGGTAAGCTATATCTACATCATTACATGAACTTAGAGTCACCCAGCCTAAGAAATTCTCTGGTGAAATAACTGGTGGCAGAAGACCTCAATGTCTGGTGTTCACCAGCCTCTAGACACCCCATTCCTTAAGAGAGTAGAGCTTTTCAGGAAGCATGTTTGATATGCTTGAACTTGATCAGTCTACTCTCTGTTCCTTCTGCTGAACAGGATTCCATTATCCCATTGAAAGACATTAGGTTGCTTATATTTTTCTGCTGATTACAAATAAAGCTACTATAATGATTTGCGCACAGGTTGCTGTGTGAACATAAGTATTCATTTCTCTTGGGTAAATATCTAGGAGTAGGATTG
>NW_005284598.1:0-482 GCF_000412655.1 Myotis brandtii
GGTCTAACTAGCATATTAGGCTTTTATTATTATAGATTTATTTATCTTGGGCAAATAAAGTCACGCTTCACTCATTGAGAGAGATGCATTTGTCAACTGCAGACTGACAAGGAACTGGTGCGGCTCCACGTCTGTGGAAGCACTGAGGCTGACGAGTATGTGATGGATCGTTAATCAAGGGGTCCCTTTCAAGAAGGGGTGATGGAGGAGGTGTTTAGAATGTGTAAAGGGGGTCAGGGAAGGTGTGGAACATAGATAGACTCATGGTGCTGTATATGCATCTATAGCTGCACACTTTCCAGCTTCATGTTGAGTGACATGGCGTTGAGAGGCAGTGATTTCCGTATTCTTCATCCTTCTCCCTTTCCCTGTAGCTCCCCACCCTCAGGAGCCAGCCCATCACCAGCCACCACACACAGACAGGTCACAAGTCATGAATTAGCTCTAGGAACCCAAGCAAATACTACAAGCGACTCACTCCC
>NW_005284599.1:0-482 GCF_000412655.1 Myotis brandtii
CAGAGTACAACTTTACAAGTGCAAACATATACTCTATAGAGAAATATATAGTTAGATTTTAAAGAATATTCAGTTTCAAAATGTCTTGAGTATAATTGTAGCTATTATTTTGTGTGACTAGACACAACTAAAAATCACTGGAAATCAAGGTAGGTTTGTGGTCTGTTCAATAGATATGTATTGAGCATCTATTATGTCCCAGTCTGTGTTCCAGGCATAGTAGTGAGCAAAATTGACAGATTCTCTCTTTCATAGAGTCTACATTTTAGTGATGTGTGACAGACAAAAAAAATCAAATGAATAAATGAATTCATGAGTAGTATATCAGGAAGTAAAAAGTGCTATCAATGAGACTTTAGCAGAGTAAGGAAATATGACTAACAGTATTTATGGTGCTGTGTTATATAAATGAGTGAGAAAAGTTCTTTCTGATAATGCTACGTTAGAGAAAATACTTGAAGAGCTGAGCTACATGGATTTTT
>NW_005284600.1:0-482 GCF_000412655.1 Myotis brandtii
CTCCCTTCCTCTCTGAAATTAAAAAAAAAAAAATGAATGAATACCCCAAAGTGGGGACTATAAGGGCGTGACTATTGGTCCCAACAGTCTTCCCCTTGAGCTGGGACAAGCGTGGGGGCTTCGTGGGGACCCCAGCCCACACCTGGGACATCCTGCCGGTGGCTGAGATGGTGCCCGGGATCCGAGGCCCCTCCGCAGGACCCTGACCTCCCCGAACCCCGCCCACCAGAGCACCAGTCGGTCCCTGCTACCCACCGGCCAGTTGGTGATCTTCAATGGGGGCTTGATCTTGGTTTATTCAAAACACGGTTTGAAGACCCGGAGGCGGGTCCCGCCTGGGGCCTGAGTGCCCTGCCTGGGTCCAAGGGGCAGTTCTGAAAGCTGGGGTGTCCTTGGCACCTGGGGGGTGCCCCAGCCACAGTGGGCATGTGTGCAGGGGCAGGACGGGCACCACAGAGGCCAGGGCCAGCCTCCAGGGCCCC
>NW_005284601.1:0-482 GCF_000412655.1 Myotis brandtii
TATTCCATTTTCTATGCTGTCCACTGAGAACAAAGCAGAGGGTCCTAGCAGCCCACATGCCTGACAGAAAGACAAGCTGCAAAAGGCACACTGTATGGGATGCTGGGCCAATGAAAAGCAGGTTCCATCAGGGAGCAGGCTCTTTGGGGATGACTTGAGGGCACTGAGACGCTTCATCAGGCTCTTCCAGCCCTTCCTGCCTGAGGATACATGGAGTGCCATTCTGTAGCTGAAGGTTATTTGTGGTTCCGGGTTTGTCAAATCAGCTCTTAACAGCTGTCACTTTCTCTGATACATACATCTGTGTATACATATCTCTCTCTCTTCATATAAATGTATACATAAGTGGTTTTTCTCACATGATTTGATAGCAGAGAAGGGAGGCGATCTCACAGGCTCTGGGGCTGTGAGAGAGGATGGGGAACTCTGAGAACCATGGGCCTCACCTACCTTTTCATTCTACCCAGGTTGGTCGTAAAGGT
>NW_005284602.1:0-482 GCF_000412655.1 Myotis brandtii
TTTTTTTGTATTCTCGAAAAATGCTTACCAAGTCAATGGTGTATCTAACCATCTCCAGCACCTTGGAATTCAGGGTCTTGTTCCTGGTGGGGTGCACTGTGACATTAGGGATTCCCATTTAGGCACTTGTACTTTTTTTTAACCTCACTTATCTCTGGGCTTGGCTTTTCCATTGTACAGCGAGGCAGGACTTCCCCCTGGGAAGAAGCTTCTGGAACTCTGAGCTGGCACCCCTTTCCTTTCATAACTTTGCTTCTCTTAAAGGTGTGAGTAGCCATGGGCAGGGAGTGGTGATGCCTTGAAAGTAATGGCCCTTCTGTACCGCTGCATGCGTGAGCTGGCCTGCCTGTGGGGGGACACCAGCTGACATTTCGAAGGGTGGAATGAACAGACTGAAGTTCCAGGGGCAGGGCTTGGCTCCCCTCTCTGCTCCACCAGTTATAACGTTGTGATCTTTGCCAGAGTCCTTCATTTCCCTGCAC
>NW_005284603.1:0-482 GCF_000412655.1 Myotis brandtii
AGAAACACCCATCAGTCGCCTCCTGTACATGCCCTGATTGGGGTGCTGTGACCTGGGATCGAACCCGCAACCTGGGTATATGCCCTGACTTGGAATCGAACCCAGTGACCTTTTGGTGCATGCGACTATGCGCCAGCCAAGCCACTCCAGCCAGAGCTAGCCATTCTTATTTTATTAGGCATTAATAATATGGCTTAGAATATATATGTATGTGCATGTGTGTAAATAACCAAATTGCTTTCTAAAGTCATCAAGCAGTGAGTGAGTATTCCAGACATCTTCATCAGCCTTGTGTGGCATAATTTAAAAACAAAACAACTTTTCTATCGTCATTTTCTGTTCTTTGAATTCCTCTACATCTGCAGTTATTTTTTCTTTCTACTCAGTCTTTAATCCTTCATTCTCTATTCCCTCCATTCTAAGACGTATACTTGTTACCATTTCAACAGTCCTAGAAGTGGGGTGCTCTGATAGTCAATATT
>NW_005284604.1:0-482 GCF_000412655.1 Myotis brandtii
GCAGTTTCACATTTATAAGGCTGTTATTATTGTCTTATTGTTTAAGTTGCATTAGGCTTCTCAAAAGCTATTAGGAAAAAAATGCAATAGGAAGACCTACCCATTGTATTTTTCAGAAGAAAGCTGGTTTTCACAATATTATTCACATTTTGTAAACAGCTTCAATGAACCTGCTCATAAAAGGTTAAATGTTTGCAGACCATTCTTTTTTGCCTCAAAGATCAGAGACAAATTACTATTTTTATTTTACATTCCCTTGATGAGGATAATGCTAAACATCTGTTATTTCAGTGCTTAGACTGCAAAGAATCCTATTGCAATCCTGTAATTTAAACAAAGAAAAAAATACAGTTATACACAGTGTACATGCAAAAAAGAACAGGAGAGAGGATTTGGTTAGAACTGACTGGGGTTAGAGAAAAGCAAGAGTTTGCTGTCTGCAATTACTCAGTTAAAAGAAAAATTGCATCTATGTACATTTT
>NW_005284605.1:0-482 GCF_000412655.1 Myotis brandtii
GGCAAATCAAGCCTCCCTTCTTTTCTGTACTTATATTTTATCTCTTTCTAAGGTAGCTCCTTTCTCCATCTTGGTCACAGGTTCTATCACTCTACACACCCCCCTAGTGGCCCAACCCCCTTTATGCTTTACAAGGTCACAGGGTAATATAACAATAAGCCATCTCCCATCATCAGCTTGCAGCAACACAGTTAACCTAGAACTACAGAATGGCCATTGGTCCCAACAGGTTGACTACCAGGTATCCCCGGAAGCCAGTGGTTATTTCCTATAGCCAGTCCGTTTTACTTCTTACCCAACCATCCAGGCCTGAGGCTTCAACTGCTCCTTTCTTTCCCTTTTGCTTTTCCCTTGGATAACAGCCCATTCTAGCATTCCTTCCCACTTACTCTGCAATAGGTGACTCATCTGTCACTTCTTATCGATAGATCCATGATGACAACTTCTTGGTTTGGAGTGCAGAACCAGGAAAAGGAGCCTCA
>NW_005284606.1:0-482 GCF_000412655.1 Myotis brandtii
TGTTGACTGTCATCACTATTAGACAAGGTCACTCCATATCCTTTGTGAAGCCACACACAAACATCTCCACTCTGAAATCTTGTCTTAATATATGATGAAGGAAAGAAAACTACAACAAAAGAAAACACTCTCAACCACCCTGCCACAATGTACTGGCTAAAATTAGTAAATATTGATTCTTTACAAATTACAATTCTAGCCATGCTTCATTTCTCCCACATCTTAAATAAAACAAATACTCATATAGCCAATTCCAAATTCCCCACTCTCTGGACACCACCTAATACATGACAAACTCCTACTTCCTAAAGGCTTTTCCCAAATCACCTACCATAAGACCATATACTAAAACTAGACAAAACTGACTCCATTTCCTTGAGCCACTTACACAATTTTCTAAGGTGCTCACTATCCCTTCTGTCTGCATGTTAATAAATCTAACTTGTTTTGACTTCAGATGTGTTCCTAAAGGGCTTTCTGAA
>NW_005284607.1:0-482 GCF_000412655.1 Myotis brandtii
GGGCTTCCCTGAGGGGGCGCTGTCCCTGTGGCCCTTTCTCCAGCTGCCCCACCCCACCCACTGCAGCGCACACTGCAGAGCAGTTTCCACCTGCGCACTCCGCTACAGCCCGTCTTTAGCCCAGAGAAAGCGCAGGAGCTGCCGCTGTTGTGCCTGCTTCCTGCTGGGCACAGGCAAGACTGGCACAGGGCATCTCAGGCCGGCCTAGCAGTGTCCTCAGGTGGGATGCTATTGCTCCCACACCTGGGTGAGGGGCCTGAGCCCAAGGGAAGGCAAGCTGATAACTGCCCGACGCGCAGCACTCGCCTGGAGCCAGGCAGGTGCTGGCCCTTCCACCCACCGCGACCCCACCGAGGCCTCCACATGAACCCACTGTGATCGGCCCATCTCACAGGAGAGGCCTGAGCAGGTGGAGGGAATGGTTTAGGGCAGAACAGCTTCCCAGCAGGGAACTGGCCTTAAAAGCAGGGCGGCCTGGTTTC
>NW_005284608.1:0-482 GCF_000412655.1 Myotis brandtii
GGAAAAGGACTCGGGGGCTCAGCAGCGGCTCAGGCACCACACGTCTACTCGGTCCCAGCCTGCTCTCCACACTCTCCCCAACACAAATCCCCTTGCGGGTCTGGTGTGGGTGGCAGGGGGGACGAAGCATTGCTCTGGCTTGTCCCCTTGTCTGTGCTCTGAGGCTCTGAGCGCTGGGTTGAAAAGCCCTGTCTCTGCCCTTGCTGCACCTCTTCTGTGAGGCAGAGCCTCCTTCCGGAAGGACAGGATCTCAGGGGAGAAGACGAGGAGGAGAAACATCAGTTACTGGCTCAGAACCGAATCGCACCCCACTTGTAAGAGCTCAGTGAGAGAAAACCAGGGGCCGTTGAGTGAGATATCCTGTCTGAGCTGTTTCTGAGAGCAGCAAGCACATGTCACTGTTGGAGCTAAGCTCAGGGAAGGACGAGAAACTGTGTCCTGGTGGATTTTCTGCAAATCTTTGGTGTAAACAGATTTTTTTT
>NW_005284609.1:0-482 GCF_000412655.1 Myotis brandtii
TTCATGTCCTCAGTCCTCAGGTGAGAATTTTAAAAAGATTACAAATAAAATTAAATACCAAGTATTTTTTTTCTAAAGTATTTTTTCTCTTGATCACAAGAGAAAATGGCATTTGAGTAAAGACGAGGGGCTGAGAGGGGGCCCTGCAGAGACAGGACGGTGGGTCAGGGCCAGGTGGCGAGCGTGTGGCTGGCCCTGAGGCTACAGAGACCAGTGTGGCCAGGACTGGGGGACACAAGGAGGTCCAGGCGGGCACGTGCCTGGTCTGGGGACCTTGCGGCTGTCGTGATGGCTCCATTATGCACAGAGCACGAAGGGGAGTCTGCAGAGCTGTCGTAGGGACCAACATGGCTCACTCTCACCTGGAAGAACTCTCTCTGGCTGCCCTGCTAAGAGGCTGTAGACAGGTGTCGGAGTGGAGACTGGAGAAGGGGCCACAGCAGTAATTCAGGGGAGAAGTGAGGGCCAGCCTGAGGGTCGTG
>NW_005284610.1:0-482 GCF_000412655.1 Myotis brandtii
ATTTAAATCTTTAAAATATATCTTAAATCCAAGTATTTCTCTCCATCTTTATAACTATCACCTTAATACAGATATCTACCGCTTTCATCCTTACAAATCTCTCTGTCTCCATCTTGACTCCTTCACTTCAAGGTAGTATGAATGATCTTTTGAAAACATCCAGCAGATCATATCCATTTCTTGCTTGAATGTCTTTCTATTTATCTTAAATTGAATCCCACAGCCTTCACCAAAGCCCCTGATTCATACTTCAATCTTATTTTTCATAACTTGTTGCCCTTGCTCATTTTCCTCCACCCATAATATCCATCTTTCAGTTTCTTGCATATTCTCAGATTTTTCTCAGCCTAGGGAATTTTTATTGGCTGTTTTTTGTTTTGTTTTTTTTTAATTTGGAAATCTTTTTCCCCAAGCTATTCACAAGAAGGCATTTTCAATCCTCAGAGGGCCTTTCCTGGTGATCTCATCTAAAATGATCCACT
>NW_005284611.1:0-482 GCF_000412655.1 Myotis brandtii
AAAGAAAAGGGACCTAGAAGAAGTGAGACAAATAGAAAGCAACTAGTCAGGTGATAGTTTTAAATTCAAATACATCAGTAATAACATGTACAGAAAACAGTTTAATGAAAGAATAAATATGATCAGATTGGGGGAAAATGTATGGTGCTTATAAAATACACACATTAAATATCAGGAGCCAAACAGGTTGCAAGTAAAAGAACAAAAAAAGACATACTATATAGACCTTAACTAAAAGAAAACTGTTACAGGTATGTTATAATCACACAAAATAGACCTACAACTAGAGAAAAAAAGGGACATTTCATAATTTAATTCACAAGGAAAACAATTCTCAAAGTTATGCACTTACTTAGTATCAAACTATATACAACAAAAACTGACAAAGCTACAAGGATAAATGGACAAATCCACAGAATCAGTGGGAGAGTCTACCCCAATTCTCTCCATAACTGATAGACTACGTAGCAAAATCATTAACA
>NW_005284612.1:0-482 GCF_000412655.1 Myotis brandtii
CTGTGACCTCCTGGTTCCTAGGTCGACGCTTAACCACGGAGGTTAAGGCAAGTCCCCTGGACGAAGGCACAGCTGAGCGAACGTCCTCCCAGCACCAAGGTCGGTGCTAATGCTGCTGCTGACCCGGGCATGTCTGTAATCAAGCAAGCACGCCGGCCTCTCCCTGTGCCTACAGCTCTCCCGCACAGCATAGTCCCCGAATGACCTTCATAGTGACCTTCCAAGGTTGCCATTAAAAGCTAGCAATAACCGAGAGTTTTAGAAGAATCACTGGAGTTTCTAATACACAGCGACAAGCATGTATAAGGCGGGGTGACGGGCCCCAGGCGGAGAAGGCTCCCCCCCCCTTGCAGATGACAGCAGCCGGCGTTTCTAACGGCGGGACCTAACCTGACGGTTAAATCGGCAGCGGCCACGCAGCCTGTGGGGACAGAGCTGGGGGGACCCAACGGCGGCCTCCTCAGGACACTCCCAGCCCTGGC
>NW_005284613.1:0-482 GCF_000412655.1 Myotis brandtii
GAGATATCGAAGGGAAAACAGTAGATCTCAACTCACCACACACAGTAGTAACCCCGAGTTCCCGAGGCGGGATGACATCGGATGAGGATGACGCATGGAACCAAAGCTGCTGGATAGAAGGCGAGGTGGATGCAAAAGAACGTGTCGGTCCGGGATCTCTCTTATATAACCAGAGGGGGCTTTTTTGCGCCTGCGCACTGGCGCCGAGGTGCTTCCGGTTTCCGGCGCAGCATGGGAAATGTAGTCTCCGACTATAACCTAATGGTAATCCAGGCCGCTCTAGCTCCGCCCTCTTCCCCATACACATTGGACCGCCCGGACTCTTACGCCTCGCCGCCATGTCGCGCCTCAAGCGCATTAAGAAGTCGCTGGGTTCCCCCCTCTTTCGCGGCCGGCTGAGGCTTTCAAAGGCCTGGTGCACTGTTAACCCGCCCCCCGCAGTCTCCTCCCCTCAGCCGCGCCCGGCCCAGGCGCTGCGGGGA
>NW_005284614.1:0-482 GCF_000412655.1 Myotis brandtii
ACCCACTTTGATACTAAGCATAAGAAGAATGCAAAATGACTCACTGATAACTTTCATAATAACATTTTGGCTATACTGAGTTATATAAAATATATTTATATTTTTTAATGTTTTTGTTTGTTTTCTTTTTAATGTGACTACTAGAAATTTTAAAATTATATACATGGTTTGCATTTATACTTATTTGATAGCTCTAGGATTTAAAAAAAGTTATTTGAACCTATTTACCTATATTTTTCCATGTGACAAAAATTATAGTGGCCTGTCCCAAACTTAGCAAACCCCTCATCCAATCTATCAACCATCTTGGTGTTTTTTTTTTGTTTGTTTGTTTTTGTTTTTTTTTGGCGACCCTTATACTTGAACCATATGAAATTTAGGCCCACTCCTACCCTCACATCAGAGGATCACCACTAGGAGAAGATGGTGGCTACTAGCTCACAGTTTCTTTTCTTAATGCATCCTGTTGAGAAAGTAGAAAA
>NW_005284615.1:0-482 GCF_000412655.1 Myotis brandtii
CACCAACCTCTTTCTCTTCTAATTTCTAATTCTGGGACTCCAGTGTTACAAGGTTAGACCTCTGGTATTGTCTCATAGGTTCCCGGGGCTGTATTCATTTTTTAATCTTTTATTTTCTTTGTTGTTTAGATCAGATAATTTCTACTGATCTATTTTTAAGTTTGCTGACTCTTTCCCTCTGTCATCTCCATTCTGCTTTTGAGCTCATTTGGTGACCTTTAAATTTCACATACTCATATTCTCTTTTTCAGCTCTAAAATTTCCGTTTTAAAAATAGCTTTTATTTTTCTGCTGAGGATGTCTACATTTCCGTTCATTTCAAGAGTGTTTACCTGTACCTCGTGGAGCATGTTTACAAATAGCTATTTTAAAGTATCTGATGATTCCAACATCTGAATCATCTCAGAATTGGCATCTGTTGATGGTACTTTCTCTTGAGAATTCGTCACATTGTCCTGCTTCTTTGTAAGTTGAGTGCTTTT
>NW_005284616.1:0-482 GCF_000412655.1 Myotis brandtii
TGGTACCCGTGGAGGTTAGCTGGGGGGAGGGGACAGGCATTTATACTGACCCATGAGTTTCCTTCCAACCCAGAGAGCCTATGATTCTAGTAATTAGTTTTTCCCCTTTGAATGTTCATTAGATAATTATGCTAATTGGAGATAATATTTCTATTAAGTAAGGTATAATTGAAGTTGAACGGTCTGTTTCATCTTTAGCATCAGTGTATGAGATATAGAGTTTGCCTTGGACTTGGGCCTGTACTTTGTAGCCATTACTTTGAGCAGGGAGGACACATTCTCTTCCCTGAGTTAGGTTATGGCTATCGTGCACCCTGGTCCATTGATTGGCGTGGTAAGTACCAAATCCCATGGCTCCATGAATCTTGCTAGATTGAGGCAGAGTATCACTGGGCAGAGCCACCCTTTTACCTTTTATTTTATGCCCAGTAGGACAGCAGCAACCCCATGTGGATCAGGGTATCAAGGAGAAAAGATGAGTA
>NW_005284617.1:0-482 GCF_000412655.1 Myotis brandtii
GAGATTGAGCCCACAACCCGAGCATGTGCCCTGACCCAGAATTGAACCACAACCTCCTGGTTCATGGGTTGGCACTCAACCCCTAAGCCACACTGGCTGAGCTGTTAGCAATTTTTAACAGTTTCATAGAATTTCCCTGTGAAGCTTTCTGCACATGTATGTTTTGGGAGAAGAGAAAGCTGGATTTTTATTTGACAACTTTCTTTACATTTGAAATTTTCTAGTCATTGGTAATTGATCTATGTATTTATTTCATTTTCTGGGATAAGATTTAGTCATTTAAAATCCTCTGATATTTCCTCTATTGAATTCAGTTCTTCAATGTATTTTCATAGAAGCAATTTCATTCTGTACATAGCCCCTTGTCACCATGCCATTCTTATACTGCTTAGCACCCATTCCTACACTTTGCTTTATACACAGAACTCAGAAACCAGAAATCTCCAGAAATGTGCAGTGTGGTTTTCATTATAGATTTTTTT
>NW_005284618.1:0-482 GCF_000412655.1 Myotis brandtii
TAATCATTAATATTTTGACTTCAATCTATAAAGCACACTTAGTCTATGATATGTTAAACTGCCAAGTGATCAATCCCTGAAATTTTAAAATAAAAAAATTATACCTACAACTTTTTCATCTACTAGAACCACCAGAATTTCTCTGGGTTTTATATTACCAATAAAAACTCTAAGAGCTGCGATAACCTGAATAGGATTTGAGGTTCATTTTAATTCAAATTTAGCCTCTCTGAATTTACATGATCATATACACAGAATTCCAGCACCACTTCAGTCAGTATTCAGCTAAGATCCTCCTTAGAGTACATGCAAGATCAAGTATCTCTTTGTGGGGATACACTGAAGACTTTCAGGGACTAGCAAAATAGCAAATTCTTTCTATACTGAGTTTCATGTCCAGAAGTGAAACAATAATGGTTAGACTCCTTCTTTTACAAAGTTGAGACTGGTTTCTAAACAAAGTAACCTGGCACCAGAGGCAT
>NW_005284619.1:0-482 GCF_000412655.1 Myotis brandtii
TTTTTTTTTAAGATAGAAATAGTGGCTCATAGATATGTTCATTTCTGGTTAAATATAATTTGAGCTTATTTGATAGGGTACTGGCTGCATACTATTCACCTAATGATTGATTACAAATATTTTGTTTCTGGAGTCCAATATTTCACAGATGTAAAAGGCATCATTCAGTAGCATTTGAGGGGACAAAGATATCCTACTTTAAATGTCTCTGTTGAGTATAAGATTCAAATTTCAGTAATATTAATATAAAAAATGGGCTTCAAAATTGAGTCAAAAGTAAATTTAATGAAAATTTTTTTCAAGGTTTGTATAACAAGGTATAAATAAATACTAATGATCTCTAGTAACATTTGCTAAGGAATCCTTGGATATGTATATCATATCTTTACTATAGGCAAGACTTTGGAAAAATGGGATGAAGGTTTTATTGTTATTGTTGAGGGAGGATTCCATCTGAATGTAAATATATTTTCCTGTTTTTT
>NW_005284620.1:0-482 GCF_000412655.1 Myotis brandtii
GTCATCAGTCACCTCACCTCCTCAGCCACTATCATAAACCTGAATGCCACAAAGTTGAGTGTGCTCAGCAGGACATCCTCAATAGGATATGAGATATGGAGGGTTGGGTTTAAGTATGTCGAAAAGGTCCCCAAAAGTTGTATGGTCAGGTGACTGACATCTCCAATGTGTCCACTCCTGTGGCTGTACTATCATTTCTTCTAAACTATGATCTCATAAAGAGTCCTCCTGTTAGAAACTGGTTGAAAGGAAAACAACTTTATTTACAGGTGATTAAGCCTAATGCATTGGCATCAGCCAAAGGTGAATTGTTTCCCTCTTATAGTCCCACACAGGGACAGCCACTACAATAGTACAGATAGTAATTCTTCTACTGGGAACACTGTAAGTGCTCAATATGATTATTATCTTCTTTGAAAGAAGAGACTCTTGTCATATGGATATACATCACTTCCATGTATGGGGTGGCAGTGGTTTGGAGA
>NW_005284621.1:0-482 GCF_000412655.1 Myotis brandtii
ATGAATTTTGTGCATCGGGCCTCTAGTTTAATATAAATGTCAATGCATTTTATATTAATGCATTAAGCTAATTTTAACATAATTTTTTTGAAACATGATATTTATCTTTAACAAACCTTGTTTCCAATTTGAAGTCACAAGCTCTGTGCAAACGTAGGTTACAACTCAGTGCTACCATTATCTAACTCAGTCCCAGCTTGGTCCCCACCCCTCAAGGACAACTAGCAATGTCTGGGGATATTGTTGATGGTCATAACTAGTGAGGGAGGGAAGGTGCTACTGGCACCTAATAGGGCAGAGACCAAGGATACTGCTAAACATCCTAGAATGCAAAGGACATCCTCACTACAAGGAATTATTCGATCCAAAATGTAAATGCTGCCACAGTGGAGAAAACTTGATATAACTTCCTTACACATCTCAATGGAACTAGGTAAGATCTTTCAAATTCTTAAAATATAAACTAGTTCACAGGATGTCAT
>NW_005284622.1:0-482 GCF_000412655.1 Myotis brandtii
AACAACAACAACAAAAAAGGAATTATGTGAAGCACTTTTTCAAATTGCAGATTCCTGAGCTCTTTTCCAGCCCTGGAATCAGAAACTCCCTGAGAGGAGGCTGGGCACTGTTTCAGGAGCCCCTCAGGTGTCTCTCCATCTCTGCAGTGGCGGCTGATAGATGATTGTACTCAGCCCCCCAACTCCTCTGAGTGCCAGGAGGCGGGCCCATCTTTTTCTTTTCCCTTCAAACCTACCACCAGCGTAGTGTTTGGCACATAATGGGGTTTAAGAAATATTTGTTGAACAAATAGATGACTATAGAATAAACAGGATTAGTTCCAGTGACTAACTTTAATTCTGCTTTGAGTGTATTTATCACCCTGACTACACAAGGCCAGCAGAATCCAAGATGATTGACGTGTCCCCGGAAACTACCTGAGAGAGTGAACAGGATATTAATAAACCCAAGCTGGGATCTGACGGAGAAGTGAGTTGGAGAC
>NW_005284623.1:0-482 GCF_000412655.1 Myotis brandtii
CTCTGTAATAATATCCAGTCCAGTGGCCTGGCACCACAATACAGCCTTATTTCTTGCTCAATACAAAGCCCAATATAAACAGGGGGCTGGGTTTTGTTCTGTGGAGTTATTCAGGGACCCAGGCTCCTTCCATCTGGTTTCTCCACCAGCCCCTTGGTCCCCTGTGTCCTCCAATGGCCACTCTGCATGTACCTGGGACAGAAGGGAGAGAGAAATGGGGGAGAACCACAAAGAAGAACTTTAGGGCCCAGTCCTGGAAGAAACACCTGTCCCTTCTCCCCAGTTCCATTGGCCAGAAGTGAGCCATGGAGCCCCACCAAACCGCAAGAGGAGGTCTGGGAAGTGAACTTAGGAAAGAAAAGAGCGTTTGGTAAACACGGGTCCTTTGAAACCCTATCCTCTCCACTGTTTTGACCAAATTTGACCTCCAGGTCACCAGGTGCGGACACGGTTTACATCCGTGTGCCCAGAGGGGAGGGAAA
>NW_005284624.1:0-482 GCF_000412655.1 Myotis brandtii
GGAACTGTATTTAAAGGGCCAGAAGGTTAAGAACCATTGACCTAGGGTGTCACAAAGTCCCATATCCATTCTTACTTTGTGGCAGCTCATAAAATGGCATTTCATCTTCTATCAACTGCATCTGACCTTGAGGCCACACCATCACCCGTGGAATGGAAATAAAATATGGACATAAAATGACCAATATGCACTGGGTGAATAGATAGGCCAACTGGGACAGATAAGATGTAATATGTGAATCATATCTTCAAGCGCACATCTTCCCCTGGATGATCCACAGGAACTGCAACCTCAATATTGCCAAAATGAAATTTGTCATCATACCCCACACCTGCTTCTTCTCCAAGCACCTCTGTTTCAAGGACTGCTACCTCCTTGTGCCTAGGCTCCAAGGCCAAATGTCTGGTATCATCCCAGATGCTCTGTCTAGCATATACTTACCATTTAATGACTACCCAATGTAGTTGTTAACACCTAAACTT
>NW_005284625.1:0-482 GCF_000412655.1 Myotis brandtii
ACACACACACATACAGACATGGGATTCAGTACTATTTGTGGTTTCAGGCATCCACTAGGGCTTTGGCACATATTCTCTACAGATAAGGAGGGAAGACTGCATATACTCTGTCCACTTTCTTGGAAATCACATAGCAAAAAATTATATACTCCTATTACACACTCAGGCTAAAGAATTTGAAATAATAAGGCTCTCTTTCTCTTCCACCCATGTCATTAAACTCATTTTCTTCCATTAATCGTTTACTTTATTTTTTCAAGACCACATACTTCACTTTTATATATATGTTGTGGAAACTCTGAACAAGTATCCTCCATTATACATGAACTATATATAGCAATATGCAGTTCACTGTCTTGGGTTTGGGTTCATTTTATATAACAATTTTATGAGAAATGTTTTTGCCTATTATTTAATGTTTTGGTCATTTTTTGTGTTTTGTTTGTTTGTTGTTAATCCTCACTTGAGGATATTTTTTCCAT
>NW_005284626.1:0-482 GCF_000412655.1 Myotis brandtii
ATGTGGCCGCTCAGTGATGCCTCAAACAGTAAACAGAGGTGGAGTTTATGATCTTCTTCTGAAGATAAGGAAGCCGAGGCTCAGAAATATGAGATCAGCTGTCCAAGAACACACAGTTAACTCAGAGCTGGACTTGAACCAGACCTGCCTGGCTCTGAGTAGGGCATCAAGAACTGTGTGAGGGGAGAGGGGGTCCTAAATGGAAAGGCTGCTACTGGGCACTGTGCTCCCTGAAGGAAGCTACGGGGCGTATGGGCCGGCCCTGGCACCTCACCGAAGAATGACAGGTTCTGACTATACAGTTTGGTTCTGCCTCCTTGCAGGCTCCATTTTGTTCCCTGCTCTTCTTTCACTTCTTTCTTCGGCTCCTATGCTAACCCGATAGATTTCGAGTATTCTTCAAAGCCATCATAAACCTGTTTTTTTAAAACTCCTTAAAAAATAACGTATAGCCCTGACCGGTTTGGCTCAGTGGATAGAGC
>NW_005284627.1:0-482 GCF_000412655.1 Myotis brandtii
AAAAAGAACCTTAAGAGGTACTGACTTTAAAACATAGGAGAAGGGAAGGAGAACATTAAACATCTCCTATAGGGATAGTCCTCTTAGCAAAAGGAATATTTAAACATGTGAAGTGATTTAAAAATCACTGCATTCTGGAAAGCTCTGGACATTGGAAAAGCTGCAGCTCATTTATTGCCCAAGCAAATAACAGTTTAGTAATGTTGTGTTTATATATTTCAACAGTTTAATCATTTTGCTAAATTTTCTTAACTTGGTCTTTATTGGTGTAGGGCAGCTGGCTTAGTATGTGGTGGTAGGTACTATTAATTTGTAAAATACATTACACAGCAACAACTTAAAAGAATCGATAAATTTATTATATGTCCTGACTCATCATGTTCTTGTTTAGATTAGCAATGCATATTTTTACATATATTAGCAGAGTATCAGGGAACTTACGCTCACCAGCCAAGTAGACAGTATCGACAAATAGTAGTATA
>NW_005284628.1:0-482 GCF_000412655.1 Myotis brandtii
CAGGGCCCTGCTTTCCCAGAGGCCTTCTCTAGCTGCCTGTGCTCTTCTGAGCAGATTCTTGACCCCACTCCCCACCCTCACCCCAGAGTCTCCGAATGCTGGCATCTCAGCCGTCCAGGCTCTCCTGGTGTGAACCTCAGAAGCACAGGCACCGAATACTTACCATGCCCCAGAGGGAATCCTGGTTTTCTCCATGCACACAAAAACTCGACCCTGCTCAGTGCCCTGCTGGACACTCGGCTGCACAGGCTCAAAGTCCAGAAGTCTCCCTTGAGTTCTCCTTCCCTCTCACCTCTCACGCCCATCTCATCAGTGAGTCCTCTCAGCTCCATCTCCACAGTGTATTCGGAATCGGTCCCCTGTGCCACCCCCTCATTCCGGCCACCATCATTCTCATTTCCACCTGGTTTATTGCAACCGCCTCCTACAGGGTCCTTCCACTGTACCCGTTGCCCCTTCGCGAGCCCCTTCTCCGAACAGCA
>NW_005284629.1:0-482 GCF_000412655.1 Myotis brandtii
TTAGCTTGCTGCTGGGGTCTGGCCCATGGGGACTGGGTGAGACGGGGCTGGATGAAATGGCCCCGATTGGCCCCGATCAATCGCCGGCCAGGCAGAGGGACCCTACCCGTGTATGAATTCTTGCACCAGGCCTATAGTAGTGTTTAATTACTTATATGCCTCTCTTGACTAGAATGAGCTTTTACAGGGCAGGTACTGACTTCTATATCATTATAATCTAGTTGGTTAGCTGTTTCTAAACAAACACCTTTTGAGCTCAGGATATTTTTTCTCCCCTCATCTAGCCTTTTCAGACTGTAGAGCCTGTAATGTTCAGTCACCTTCCAGTGGCCTCGTGTACTCACTGAAGAAGCTCTCCTTGAATAATTTTATCAACTCTTCTTCAGCCATCCCTTTCACATGGATGATCCCAAGTCATCATGGCCCCGATCTCTGAGACCTTTTCCAATGGTTCTTTAATAGAAACAATGACAACCATTTAT
>NW_005284630.1:0-482 GCF_000412655.1 Myotis brandtii
CTTTATAATTTTGCTGGACATTTTATTAACATGCCTACAGAGGTATTTATTATTTCATGGACCATCGACAGTTAAAAAGGTTCAAACATTAAAATTTTATTTTATCTGGGAACTTAGTCTAGAAATAAACTATTCACAATGTGGCATCTCTAGTGTACCTTCCCTTGAGCAACTATCAACTTCCTCATGTAACTATCTTTTATGGCTTTACTCTTCTTGAGAATGGGATTGGCATTATATTGTCCCAATAAAAATCTTTTATTTGAGAAATTAGAGTAGTATAATTGAGATATCAAAGGAGTGAATTAAACTAGGATTGGAACACAAGGTTAGTCAAATTATTTCTGTGATAGTCAAGAATTTTGTCCCTTACTGCATTAAAAAAATGAATACAAGCAGTGTGAAGCAAAGTTATAGTAGACAATATAAAAAACTCCTTTCTGAGCTCTTACCATTCACAACAGCATGGATGGAACTGGAGA
>NW_005284631.1:0-482 GCF_000412655.1 Myotis brandtii
TTTTTTTTTCTTCATAAGCATTTACTTTGGAGAATTGTGAAAATGAAGCTTCTACACATTTTTCTTTCTTTTTTAAAAATTCTTTATTTTTGAAAGTATGATATATATCTTCTTTTTCCCCCATTGACCTCTCGTAGCCCACTTCCACCCCCCATATTCTACACATTTTCTAAGTAAAAAAGCAACATTTGGACTGAATTCATATATTTATTTTAAAATTTAATTAAAATATTGGTTGAAAGTATATGGCCAATAAGTACATATTGATTTCTTTTTGTAACTGAAGATTACTAAGTCTATTCTATCAAAAAAGAAAGCAAGTAGGTACACATAATTTTTGCTTATTTTTTTTCTATTATGCAAAAGTCTGTTCTAGAAAACCTTTATGCCTTACCTCAGAAGTCATGATTTGCAATTGATAAATAAATATATATTTTTAGCCACGAATTTATGGTAAGAATATTAGCTATATGTTTTAAGAA
>NW_005284632.1:0-482 GCF_000412655.1 Myotis brandtii
AATGTCCCCTCTTTCCTCTGAGCAGGTGCCATGTCCTTGGACACCTTGCTGTCACCCCTGGACTGTGCTGTGCTTCCTTGTTCATGGCCTCAGGCCCAGGATGGGACTTGGGGGGTCAGTTGACCTTTTCAGCATCTCATCACAGTTTCAGGAGACGGAGAATCCAATACCCTCTCTCTCTTCCCTCCGTACTGAGATTCAACAGATCACTTAGCAAGGGAAGATAAACGATTCTTCGTTCCGAGCTACACAGGGCTTTTCGCTGTAATCATCCCAGCCCTGATGTGAAGGGTGTGTATGGGAGGAGGGTGGGTGAGACGTGTGGGACCCCTGCCTGGTGGGAGGGCACAGGAGAGGGAGGTCAGGAGGCAGCTGAGCCCTGGGAGGACGGGCAGGAGGATGGCCTGGGGTCTCCTGGGAGCGCAGGCTCCTCTAGGCAGCTTGGCACAGGGCCACTGCATGCAGACCTCAGTCCAGGTTCC
>NW_005284633.1:0-482 GCF_000412655.1 Myotis brandtii
GTCGCGACCTACAGGTTGAGAACCGCTGCCTTAGACTCACTTCAGACATTACTGCTACACCAAATGCCTCAATATCAGGCCTTTTCTTAAAGCACTTGTGAATAACGCACCAAGGGCCTCAGCACATGTTAGAAATTCACTTTATTGGAGAAGGTGAGCCAAATATATATCAGTCCTTAAAATGAGAATTCTGTAATTGCTGCTTATCAGAATTCCACTTCTCCCACTTAACTCTTCAAAGTCTCCCTTTCTCTTGAGAGAAAGACTGTCCATTTTAATATTTCAGACTGGCCACTGAAATTCATACATGTAAATACGAAAATCAGGTTGGACATCAGAAATCTTATACCTTAGCACATAGAATACTCAGTATACAGATTATATGTTCCCCACAACAATGAAGACCAAGTCTAGAGCTGCAATCTGCATTATTATATCATTTTAGTTACTATAGCGACATAAATTAAGACCTATGAAACTTA
>NW_005284634.1:0-482 GCF_000412655.1 Myotis brandtii
TCTCTCTGTCTTCTCCTTTTCTGTGACTTACAAGGACACTCACTGGATTTAGGGCACATCCCTAAGTCAGGATTGATCTCATCTCCAGAGCCTGACCTTAAGGAAAGCTATGAAGACGCTTCTTCCAGACCAGGTCCCACGCTGAGGTTCCAGGTGGACTTCTATCTTGGGGTGGAGGACACCATTCAATCCCCTACAGCTGGGAGGCAGCGTATTCCCCGGCATCGCTATAATTATTCTCTTCTCACCAGAATTATGGGCTTTGAGTCCATCTGCAGAGCAGCCAGGAGATATCGGCCAAAGCAGGAAAGTTCACTAGACTATGGATGTGGGAGTTTCTGGAGATGCATCTTTGGTAAAAAAAAAAACCCCTTCCCCAGAGATGTCTCTGTGAATCCTCCTGCAAAACATGTGAAGAAGTGGAAAAGTGGGTCTCTGAATGCTCTGCCTCAAAACAAGAAAAGTTCTATTGGGATGGAATC
>NW_005284635.1:0-482 GCF_000412655.1 Myotis brandtii
GAAGGCAAATGTATACAATACTTTATCTTTTCACTTTTACTTTTTCCCTCTCAGCTCTTTTCATTTTTCTCTGTTCCTCAACTGATGGCTTAGGTCCGGGCCCATGAGAAATCTTTGCTCTCACAGCCACGTTCTCTTCTTATTCCAGGCTCCTTTGAAGGCACCAGAAGTGGATGCTCAGTGTGGGGAGGAGGACCCTCCTTAGGGCTGAATAGTCCGCCTTCCTCTCCTGAGGGCCTTGCAAAACGAGGGAGGGACTGCCAGCAGCCTGGCTGAAGCCCTCTCCCAGGACCCTGGCCGCTGCACCCTTGCACAGGGCTGTGTGCGATCAACATTGCCATGGGGGATGTGGGACCAGTTAATTTTTGCCCGGTGGACCCTCTGTTAGCCTGAGATATTAAAATGGCCCAGAGTTTAAGCTCTTAACCCCAGGTGGTAAAGTATGGTACCAATCATCTCGGGTAGAAACTATAGTTTAACTT
>NW_005284636.1:0-482 GCF_000412655.1 Myotis brandtii
CCTTCCTCTCTCTCTCTAAAATCAATTAAAATTACACATATCTGGAGCCTCTGCTTTGGGGTGGGTATTTGAAATACTCCCTGTCGGACTCCAGCTGTTATGCTGTAAGGAAGGCCACATGGAGGAGAACCAAGAAGCTCCGGTCAGCAGCCCCAACCGAGCTCCCGGCCAAAGGCCAGCACCAGCCGCCAGCCATGCGAGGGGCCATCCTGATGTTCTAGTCAGACCTACAGGTGACTGCAGCCCAGGTGAACAAGCTGAACCCAGGCAATCCAAGAATTGTGAAAGTTAATGGTTGCTGTTTTAAACATTTGTTTGGGGTGGTTTGTTACATGGCAATAGGTAACCAGAGCACCCCTCTCTACTGGCCGATTCCCATCAGCACGTCAACACACCCAAGCTTCTCTCATCTAAAACCCTCCTTGGCCCTGGCCGGATAGCTAGTTGGTTAGAGCATTGTCCCGATATGCCAAGGTTGCAGG
>NW_005284637.1:0-482 GCF_000412655.1 Myotis brandtii
GTGCATTTTTGCATATGGATTTCCCCTCATCTGTTATTATATGTAATAAGCTAATTTCTCGTTGAGTCTTTTTCATACAAGACAGGGCTCTGAACATTCAAAATCAAGCATCTAGCTGTTACATTTTTAATAATTTCAGAGCAAGCTTGAGATATGGAAACTATTACTAAAACTACCTGAAGGGTGATGAATCTTAATAGAGTTAAAAATAATGTGGAAATAGGTCAATAAATCTCATTAATATTTCTAACCTAGCAAACCAAAGGAATATTCATTAAGATAACATTCAGCAGAAGATGAACAGACATTTTCCCTTCAGTCTAAGTATGTATTTACTCCGGAACTGTAGACATATACAGCAGATAAACTTATTTTGTTTGCAGATATATATGCCAGTGTACTCAAACCCAGTGACCAGTGAACTTCCCTGAACTGTTTTTAGCTTTATAATTTTAGGTCAAAGGGACAGTATAAATAAAAAA
>NW_005284638.1:0-482 GCF_000412655.1 Myotis brandtii
CGCAGGCCGAAGCTCTATCCACTGAGCCAAAACGGTTAGGGCAAGACCCCCCACTTTAGTATGGAATTGTCATTCAGTCTGTCATGTAGACCAGAGAGGGGAAGAATTGACAGTCTAGAAACAGTTAAATTATTGTCTGAAAGCATGATGCTTGACAGTGGTGGCATTAAAAATCAGTGGGGAAAGTATGGGCTCTTCAGTACATGGGGCTAGGACAATTAGTTATCCATATGGGAAAAAAGTAAAATTAGATTCTGGTGACAGAATAAATTCCAGGTGGCTTAAAAATCTGAAAGTGAAAAGCAAAACAAAATTCTACAGTCAAAAATAGTATTTTTTATGACCTCAGGTTAAGGAAGGATTTAATAAAAGGAAAGAATAGTATATTTGGCTTTATTAAAATTGCATTTTCTATACATTAAAAGGGATCATAAAGAATGAAAAAAATGGCCTGGCTGGTATGGCTCAGTGGTTGAGCATTG
>NW_005284639.1:0-482 GCF_000412655.1 Myotis brandtii
AGAGGTGGGTGCTTGATACAAGAGATCAACTGAATCAGAGTTTTTCTTAGAAGGAGAGGGGTTAGAAAAGCCTTCATAAACTACATGATCTGGCATCTTCTAGGAAGGGGAGATGACAATGGCGGTGCATTAATATTTATGAATTCTCTTGAACCATCTCTCTGTGACATGGGGTGGTGGCGCCTTTTGATTCTCTTTTGATTTAGCTTCATCTGACCTTGCGCATCACATCCGTCAAGCCATTCTCACGGTTTCCTTTACTCGCCTTGTCACATCCTTCTTCCTCCTCCACAGCGTGTCATGGGAACGTGCGACATCACAGACCGGGAAAACAGTGTGAAGGCAGATTAATAAATCATGTTAAAGTCTTAAAATTGATATTGGGGTTTTTGCAATGTTTTATCATTTATAATTTATTAAGCATGTTATTTGTCACCTGGTTAAGCAAGAACAACCAATATTTCATTGGGGGATCTGATTGC
>NW_005284640.1:0-482 GCF_000412655.1 Myotis brandtii
CTGTCTGTCTGCCCTCCATGCTGTGCTCCCTTTCCTCTGTCTGGGGCCTGAAGCTCTAGGAGGCCTGGAGTCTCCTTTCCTCTCCCACCCCAGCATGACTGCAAGCAAGGAGCTCATTGGGTCTGCTCAGTCCCTTCATTCAGGCAAACACTCGCTCTGTTTTCTCGGAGGCCACCCCAGCTGCAGGGGGCTACAGGGGCCACAGAGCCTCAGGCCTCAGAGTTTCCCTGATCCTAAAAGGAGGTGGCCAGGAGTCTGGAAGGGTGGGGCTAGGCAGTGGGCAGGGATAGGATCATTTCCTTTTTCCCTTTAACTAGAGGCAGAATCACTGGCAAAAAGAAGAAAATGTAGATGAATAACATTGTTCACATATCTATAGAACATCACAATTCTGTAGGACTCTTCTTCTTAAATGTACCCACATCTATTATTCCATTTATGGGCAGACCTGCCAAGAAAATTACTTCCATTTGACAGGTGGG
>NW_005284641.1:0-482 GCF_000412655.1 Myotis brandtii
ATATACATAGTCTAGGGTAAAGTCTGTTCTCTAATGACAAATATTTTGTGAAAAAAACATTAAATATAATGTTTTAAACTGCAAATAACTCACTGTGAAAATTACTCCTTGTTGGCACTGAGAATTATTATTCCACGTGCTTGAACTGTTTCTGCATTAAATTGTGCATTTCTCTATAATTTAACAGCTTCGAAAAGTCATCATCACCCAGGACAGTTGCTTTTGGAAATAACACGAACTTGAAGGAGTTGTCAGGTCTCCGTTTCCTCTCTCCAGGTGTAGAATACACTGTCTACTTCAAAAATGACGTGAATGAGGTCAAACCCTCCCGAGCGAGAAACACACGCATGATCGTGCGTGTTCTTCCCGGACGGCAGAGGGGTAGCTGTGGGCAGCTCTCCCGGGGCGGGGAGGAGAGGGATCAGGAAGCAAGCCCACAGGTAACCCTTCTAGCCCTCAAAGGGGCATTTCTGAATCAGACC
>NW_005284642.1:0-482 GCF_000412655.1 Myotis brandtii
CAAAAAAAAAAAAAATAGCGGCAGGTCAGGTACCTAGAGCAGTGAGGACAGACAGGTGTGGGAGAAGCCATGTGTTGTTGGGTAGAGGAAGAGCCAACAGCCGACCACAGGGCTCTCTACACACCTGGGCCCCATTCCTCCTGGAGGGGGCAGTCTCGCTGCCAGGTGCCCCACCATCCCAACTGGAACCCCACATAGCTCCTCCCTTCCTCTTCTTCCAGATCAGAGCACCAGCCAGCTGGGTCCATGCCTCATCTGGACAGAGGGAAGCCCTTCCTACTTCTGGTATCTGCCTCTCCCACCCTCGCCTGCTCTGGCATCTGTCTGAGGCCCAGTGGCCACTGGCTTCCTCTCTCACCTCTCATGCCCTCCTTTTCCTTCCGGCAACTCATGTTTTTCCAAGAAGGCGAGGCCTCCCTGCCCTTACATCCAGCTGCTGGAATCTTCACACCAACCAGGGCAGGCTGTGGCACTCCCATGCC
>NW_005284643.1:0-482 GCF_000412655.1 Myotis brandtii
AATGTGCAGCCAAGGTTGAGAACCACTGCATTGGGGGTTTTAAAGGTCACTCTGACCTCAGTGGGAGAACAGGTTGTGGGGAGGAGGCACAGTGGTCCAGGAAGAAGATGGCAGTGTGAGCCAGCTTGGTGGCCGTGTGGAAGAGAAAATGGTCCATCCCAGCAAAGTGCTTCTTCTGTCCTCCTGCTGCTGTCATGGGCTTCCCCTCACTCAGTGACCTTGGCTCCTCGGGGCTTCTGTTTCCTCACTGGAAAGTGAGAGGCTGGAACCAGATGATGCTCAGGCCTTTCCAACTCTGGCGGCCTGTGGAGAAGTCGCCTGCGGAGCAGCGCTGACCTGCTGACCACATGCCTCTTCACCCTGAACTGTGGAGCTCTGCTTCCTGGCCTCGGAAGGTGAATCGATCCTTTCTAGCAAATCAGTGGGTTCTCCAGAAATTCTCTCTATTCACTAAAGGCTGGGCTGAGGCTGAGGCTGAGTCC
>NW_005284644.1:0-482 GCF_000412655.1 Myotis brandtii
AATAAGTTGGAGTCGTTCACATAGAAGTAATGTTATTTTAATTATTCCTTCATCCTAACTGACACAAGGACCTTGTCACGGGTCATTTTCATTCAAGAATGTTAGTTCTTTCCTCTGACCCTCACAAACTAGGTAACAGCGGGTTTCGAGTGTGCTTTGTGGCTTAAAGACGTGAACAGCGTCTATAGTGCTCACGTGTCCTCTGGCCGTGGACCTGCTTCCTATCTCCCTTACACACTTCTGTGCAAGGGATCAGGGAGTCAGTACGTTTCTTCTAGAAAGGGACAGAACGTCGTTTAACTGAAGCCACCTGAGGGAGATCACGGCATCTCTAGGAAAGTGATGAATGCATCACCAGCTACCTACCCGTGGCTTTTAAAAACAGCTACTCGAGCCCTGGCTCAGTTTGTGGAGTGTCATCCTTGGGTCTGGGAGGCAACTGAGCAGATGTTTCTCTCTCACATTGATGTTTCTCTCTCCCT
>NW_005284645.1:0-482 GCF_000412655.1 Myotis brandtii
TCACTGTCACCCTTCAAAATGTGGTCTGAAAACGACAAAGGACCATGGAAGGGAAGTCACGGCCAGGCCAGCTGCGGATTGCTTGGAGAGGTTACGTTACTGAGGGTAACAATTTTCTTCTTTGTGCTCTTTTATATTTTCCAAATTTTCTGCAGTGAAGGTCTTATAGGAGACAGTAAGCGTATTATTATTATTTTTTAGTTCTGCTCGAAATCCAACCATTTCATCAAGCCTTTCTAAACGAATCGCATTCATCTCTAACCACCCCTTCATTCAGAGCCCATGGATCGAACTCTTGATAATTTGTACATATTCTCTCTTTCCCATTTCTTCTCCTTTCCTCCCTTCCTCTTCCTCCCCGCCCCCCTTTCATTTTTCCCTTTAAGATCATTATCGGCTTCTGTGGCAAAAGATTAAAAAAAATTACACAAGTGGAAATGAAAACCTTCTAGGTCAGGGGTCCTCAAACTTTTTAAACAGGG
>NW_005284646.1:0-482 GCF_000412655.1 Myotis brandtii
AGATCATGGTGGAGCAATGCCTGGAATTCATGGAAGGAATGTTCCTGTTCTTCTCTTCCAAACTTGCTCACGTTAACAGTAATCAGATGGTCATCAGCATTACAGTAAATAACAGAAAATGTTACATGCTCATATATACTTTGTGTAATACTTTGGCAATAGAACACTACTGTATGTTCATCGTAGCACAAATTTGACCAATTTGGTTACATTTGCTTAAAATTAAAGACAGAAAAGCCAAAATATGGTAAACTTCCCACTGAATTAAATCTCAGTGCCTCAAATCATTTACTGAAAATTGCCAGAAAATGGTTATGGGAGTATGGAAAGTGCATCAGTTTTTAGAAAACAGTTGCTTTACAAATGTTAACATTTTTAAGCTTCTATGAGGACCCAGCTATGTAGGTGGCTGAGTGCACAGAAGCTGAATTTAATTAACCCCATTCAAATCCGAGCACCACCATATCCTAGCTGCATGACTA
>NW_005284647.1:0-482 GCF_000412655.1 Myotis brandtii
GCTCCAGCCATATTTCTCTCCTCGATCCAGCTACCTAACTCCCTCCCCACCACCACCCTGCGAGCGTGAGGCCTATGAGGGCGGAGACACGGTTCATTTGTCACCCTCTTCCCAGCACCAGGAACACAGCTGCCACCAAGCACTGTTTGTCCCGCATTCCCTTCCCAGCCTCTCACACATTCCTCGGCCATGTCCTCCCTGCCCCCCCCTCCCCCCAAGGTCACCTAGGAACTACATCAAGGACCTGCTGGACTCATTGGCCTGACCCCCCTCTCTCCCTTCAACACCCCACGGGGAGCCAGCTCTCCCGGATGCCCTGAGGCCTCGCTCTGGCCTGACTCCGTTTCCTCTAATGTTGGGGGTCCTGGGTCCTTCTCACTCTCCCAGCTCTGTCTGGGGAGCCCCTACTTTGTTGGTTTCCCACCAGCAACTCCTAAATCTCCCTCCGAGCCCTGACCGGTTTGGCTCAGTGGATAGAGCAT
>NW_005284648.1:0-482 GCF_000412655.1 Myotis brandtii
CAAATACCCTTACACATGTTCACACGGCACCATGTGCCTCTTCCTCCCTCAGAGCACTGATCACAGCTGAAATTTTCCATGGATCTGAGCAATGACTCAAATGACATCTCTCTCTTCATTGGACTGTAAGCTCCCTGAGGAAAGGGACTGTGCCTGCTTTTGCTTACTCTTGTATCCCCAGAGCCTAAACAGGCCCCAGAACAGAACAGGCACTCAACCAATGTTTTAGCAGATATATTGAGATATAACTAATGTGTAATAAATTGCACACGTTTAACATGTACAATTTATGAGTTTTGATGCCTATATACATCCATGAAATCATAACCACAATCAAGCTAATGAACATACCCATCACCTTCAAAAGATTCCTGCTGTCCCTTTGTAATTCATCCCTATACCAAGAAAACATTGAATGTGCTTTCTGTCACACCCTATAGATAAGTTTGCATCCTATATAATAAAGAGCTAATATGCTAATT
>NW_005284649.1:0-482 GCF_000412655.1 Myotis brandtii
GAAGGTTGAGAACCACTGCTCTAGGTGAAAGCTTTAGACATTGTGCTTGCAACCTGGGAGCAGGATGAATTTGGATTTCAGGTACCAGTTCACTTTGGAAGTAAAGTTCCTTCATTCCTAGTCTTTTTGTTGGAGTTCAGCTTTCCTCTTATGAGAAAAACTTGTGCTTTTACTAAGATCACAGTGAACTTCGAACCATCAAATGCTTGGTCGAGTTGTCTCCTACAAATATTCCAACCATGTGATTCTCTTTCTTTAAACCCTAAAGTGGCCTCCACCTGTGCCTGCTTTCACCTTGTCCTGAGTGCTTAGAAATCTTTTTTCTTAGCTTTGCTCTCAGTGCAACTCCCTATATGTTGCCTTTTTCACTCACCTACTCGCTCAGATTTGCTTTGCTACCTTTTTAATTTATTATTATTTTTTACCTTTGTGAATTTCTTTTTTGGCCACCTCTTTAGTTTCTGGTCTTTATACCCTCACCA
>NW_005284650.1:0-482 GCF_000412655.1 Myotis brandtii
GGTGGTTGCCATTTAATGATAGAGCTTCTAAATTTTTTGTTCTGTATTTAAACCTGAGTGTGAACTTTATCAATCACTAAGACGCTCATACACATTCCTCAAGGACAGAAACCCAGTTCTACCTATCACCTCACCTGTCAGTCCAAACTTTTCTTAAAACTCTGGAATTCCTTGTACCCTTTGTACCTTTGCATATGCTACTCCCTCTACCTGGGATGCCTTCTCCCTCTTTCCATCCTAAGAAACTCCTTTCGGAGTGAGACCTGAGGGAATCTCTTCTTTGTAGCTCTCATGTACACCCCAGAAAGAAACATTTCATCTCCAGTATTGTTCATTCTGCATTCTAACCCCTTGTATAATGAGGCTTTAATGAAATCACTCAACAAATGAATCTTCCATTAAGGAAGAGCAGAGACAACTATTTTTTTGCATCTCAAGTTCCCACTGTTGACACAAGTCAGGCCAGAACCATCACCAGCCTT
>NW_005284651.1:0-482 GCF_000412655.1 Myotis brandtii
CCAACACAATAGCTGTCTGGTATGAATGAATCAAAATGATACCTATTTGTTTTGGCCAAATTGGCAAAAATATATTTTTTGGTGGGCTGCAGAATTTTAGTAATTAGCTTGTGTGCCATGAGATGGAAAAGATCGAAAATCACTGCTTTAGAGATGTCCCAGCTCCTTGGTTCAGGTAGATCGGTCGAGTTATCTGTCTATCCATCTATCCATCATCCATCCATCCATTACCAGGAAATTACATTTTCTAATGTAAGTCACTTAATGGCTAATGGTAAGAAGGACTGAACTATAACGGGTTAAATGGGATAGAAGCAAGAAAGTATCTCTGGGGATCTATTTCCCCTCTCCCTCTCCATTTTATTGGTAAGAGGGTTAAGAAGTGTTTTGGTGACTAACAGGATTAGAGCCATATTTCTAAAAACAGTATATTTTGATGTGTCATACACAATACCAACCAAGTACACATTTTTGGAGTTCTA
>NW_005284652.1:0-482 GCF_000412655.1 Myotis brandtii
AGGTTGAGAACCGCTGTACTAGGTGATGTCGGGTATCCAAGGATGAGTAAGCCTGTGCCCCTCTCCCAAAGAACTTTCAACTACTAGCTTTCAAGCCTTTTTTATAGCATACTTTGCTTTCCTTTTTTTTTTAAAAGGTTGTTTTAGGATACAGATGCCAAAGGTAGTTGGGCTTATTGAACCAACCCTTTCATTTTATGGAGACCTGTTTTTACATAAATGTGAATGGCCACCATTTAGTTCCCAGCCGAAGGAAGCATCACTCCCCCTGCAAATCCTTCCAGTCGCAGGCTAGATCAGTTGTTTTCCCTATTACGTGTTCTCAGAGCATCTTGTACTTTGCCTTTATAGCACTTTTTAAAATTTGTAATTCTTTGGGTGATAACCTGTCTTTTCCATAAACCTGTCTTTTCCATAAACATGTCTTTTCTGCCTTCTCTGTCCTCCTAGGGCCCTGCAGAGTGACCAGCATAGAGTAGGCC
>NW_005284653.1:0-482 GCF_000412655.1 Myotis brandtii
CACCCTCTCTTTCTCTGCTTGCAAACTCTAAACAATACATGATTTTCTATTGACCTCTGTTTCCTAAGCTCCCCTAAGACAGGTAAGTACACGTGGGACTGGGTCCAGGACCCCACCTTCTAGAAGCCAGTTTCCTGCTCCCCCTTTCTGGACCTGATTCCCCTACGGTGAGAAGTGGATCAATGGCCTCCACACTTCCCAGCCACTTCCACGTTCTAGACGTAGTGGCCGGGATAAAGGGTTGGTAGTGACAGACAGCTAATTTCCTCTCGGGGAAAAGCAACAGGGCTTCGTGTCTAGAAGCATGGCCTCTGCAGCCAGACCACCTGGACCGGAATCCTTTCACATGTCAACGGGTTGGCCTCAGGCAACATAATCCAGCTTTCTGTGCCTCAGTGTCTTCGTCTGTAAACTGGGGTAATAATAGCCAGTTTTTAGGTTCTTAGGATGTGGGGCGCGGCTACAGTGTTTGGACAGGTTCA
>NW_005284654.1:0-482 GCF_000412655.1 Myotis brandtii
TAAGATGAGGATAATTACAGTTATCTGTAGTAAACAGAATAATGCCGCCCAAAAGATGCAGACATCTGAACCCCCCAAATATGCTACTACTTCACATGGTGAAAGGAACTTCACAGATTTTATTAAGGACTTGAGATTGGAGGACCACACTGGATTATTTGGGCTGTCCCACTGCAATCATAAGCAGCCCTGTGAGAGGGAGTTCTGACGACAGAGAGGAGAAGTGGATGTGACAATGGAAGCAGATATTAGGGTGGTGTGGCCAGACACAAGCTTTGGCAGTGCTCTCTAGGTGAAAAAGGCGGGGAAGGGATTCTTTCCTGGCTCCTCCAGAAGAAATCAGCCTTGATGACATCTTAATTTCAGCTTCACTCACTCCAGCTCTGGCATTTGTGACAACTGGTTGAGAGTTGTCCAGTGCATTAAAACTTACTCAATACCTGGTCAGGGCACATGCCTATGGTGTGGGCTTGATCCTCAGT
>NW_005284655.1:0-482 GCF_000412655.1 Myotis brandtii
TCCACATATGAGTGAGAGCATGTGATACTTGTCTTTCGCGACTGGCTTATTTTGCTTTATTCATTTAGTTCTTGTATCTCCTAGAACAAATTCCTGAGAGGAAATCTGGCGCATTGTGCTCAGCTTACATCTTGGTTCCCTTCAGAAAGGTGTCCGCTGTTGATCAACTCGGTTGTGACTAAGAGGATGGGAGGTGCGAGGAAAGCCCCTTTCTCCATCAAAGGAATATGCTTCGCTGCTTCTAGGGAAGGTCCATGTGCTTGGCTCTGTGATCTAAATTAGTTTTTCAAGTTCATAGTTTTCAAGAACAAATAAATCACACTTTCCAACTCATTAAGCATTTCTCCGTGGTCTTTGGTCTGGGATTCAGGTTTTATTAGTGAGCACTCAAGGAATTTAGAATTAGGATTTGGGATCTCATCAGAGAGGGTGAGAAAAAGTTAAAAGCATGGAAAATGTGGCTTTTTATATGTCTCCTTAAG
>NW_005284656.1:0-482 GCF_000412655.1 Myotis brandtii
AGTCTGTGCATATGTCTTTGCTTAGTCATCTGGGTCTGAACCATAAACTCCTTGAGAAATACATCTTTCCTCTCTTTGTCATCTGTACCTAGCACAGTGTCTGATACAAAGTAAGAATTTAATAAACATAGAATGAATTAGTTATGAGTGAATGAGACTCAGAAAAGCCTCAGCTTCCATTGGTTGGCATTGCAGAAAATCTTACTAAGGCAAGTTAATAGTTAATCCTCAAATGTATTCTAAAAGGCTAACTCACAGAACTTTAGGAATGTGTGTCCTTGAAGGGGTTAGAAAAATGTCACACTGGGCATAACTGTTTATCTATTAAATGATATTTTCTTCTTTTTATTTTCCTTATATGCCTCTTCTTGCAATAAACAAGGTCTCCCTTCTTACCATGGCATGGATACAACATAAACCACAAAGTGCACAAATTCCTTTTACTGAAGAAACTGTACATGTTTTCCAAATGAAAAAAAAAA
>NW_005284657.1:0-482 GCF_000412655.1 Myotis brandtii
TTTATTGATTAAGGTATTGCATATGTGTCCTTACCCCTCCCCCCACCACCACCCCTCCACTCATGCCCTCAACTCCCTGGTGTCTGTGTTCATTGGTTAGATACTCTTTTAACCTGCAAGCTACCTTTCCTTCCTAGTTATCCTGGTCATTATTTTCATCTGAAACTTTATTTATAATGAAGTCAACCCAGCACTGGTGAAACTGAATGTTCCTGGGACTTGGCCCTTTCCTTTAGCAGGAGCTATTTCATACCAATTGAGACAATGCAAGATTCGCCTGCAATGCCCTTCTTCCTTTACAATCATGGTTGGTATCCTCTCTTCACCGTACTACTGTAACCCACCTTGTCACCCAAAGGAACAGTCAGATAATAACAAATGTAATAACTGAATTCAATCTGATGTCAATATTTCAAAATGGTTAATTATATTATTACTTTTGAATACTGGTTAATACTTCAATCATATCATTGCATGTTTTT
>NW_005284658.1:0-482 GCF_000412655.1 Myotis brandtii
TAAACCAGAATAAGCAATGTAAGTATAGTCAGTCATTCAAATTTATGCTCACTAAAAATAATGTAACAAAGAGGATTTCTGAACAACATGGCTCCTCCCGGTTATTGAGTTAAATGAGCATACACCATCACTTTAACTTTCAAGTAACTTTGAAGTTTCAAGGATATTTCCACTTCTATTCACTTAGTTCATTTGGATCACAACTCATTTCTTCAGTTGGGTTGCGTGACCTGTATTCTGAGAACTTTTGTAAAGTTCAATTATCATGACCCCATCTTAATTCAATTGACATAATGCTTTAGAAGTTATTTGTTAGGATATAGGTTTAGCTGCTATCACAATAGTAGAAAATGGCAGTGCCTTAAATGAGATGGATATTGACTTCTCACTCACATAATTGTGGGATGACAGTCACTGGTCCTTCTAGCTCAGTGGTTCTCAACCTTCCTAACACCATGACTCTTTAATACAGTTCCTCATGT
>NW_005284659.1:0-482 GCF_000412655.1 Myotis brandtii
CACACACACACACACACACACACACACGCTTTCTCCCAGGCATTTTACTGAGTTACAGAGTGTGTGTCACCCAGATGTGCCTGCCACAATAGATTAGTTGTACTGGAAACATTACCAGAAACATATTTATGCTAGTAAACTCCCACAGCTGAGACCGGCTTTTCACGACAATACTATTTTTCCACCACCCCACTCTAGAATTAATTATCCTGTTGCCATGTTACATTCCTCACCACACTTAACATTTGCAAGCTAGAAAAAATTTTGTTTGATAGTTTTCCAGGGAAAATCACTTTTATGGAATCTTCATTTCTGCATATAGAAACCCTCTGTGTACTTTTTAACATTTGAAAAAAAAATTTATTGATTGATTGATTTTAGAGAGAGAGAGTAGAAGGGAGGAAGGAAGAGAAAGACAGAGAGAAGAGAGAGGGGGAAACTTCAATTTTGTTGTTCCACTTATTTATGTATTCATTGGTTGA
>NW_005284660.1:0-482 GCF_000412655.1 Myotis brandtii
AAAACTTCTTTCCACCACCTTCCTTGCAATATACTCTTTGACCGTCTCTCTTTCCTAGATTTTCTTTACAGCTTCCTGACTGGCTCTTCTACTCCCAGCCAAGCCATCATCTGTCTCCTCTAAACACAGCAATGACTTTTTGTGATAACATTTGAATCAGATCATGACACTGTTTTGCTCAAAGCCCTCCAATGGCTTCCCACCTCACTCCAGTAGAGGATGGACTTGATCCGCTTTACATGATCTGCTGTCCTGTTAGCTTTCTGACCTCGGCTCCTATGATTCAACCCCTTGCTCATTCACCATTACCACACTGACTTCCTTAATGTTTCTGAGCTTGCCAGGCATGCTTCCATGGTGGAACCTGTGCACATCCTATTCCTATGGTCAGGATTGCTCTTTCTCTGTAGATCCACATGGCTTCATGGCTTGTTGCTTTACTCCTTCAGATATTCATTCACATCACTTCAATTTGCCCTTTA
>NW_005284661.1:0-482 GCF_000412655.1 Myotis brandtii
GACAAGGACAAGCTGCCTTCAGCAGTCACCACACCAACATCAGAAGCCAGTCATGACCCTATCCACCCCCCTTGCCCACATTTAATAAAAACCTTCCACGCAGACCCCGTTGATGTGTTCCATTCTCAGAGGTCGCCATCTCTCACTTCCCGAGTGCAAAGCATACTATGGCTTTCATAAATTTACTGTGCTTTGCTAAATCCTTCTGTCATGCTCTCAAACCCTTCCTTGGGCTGTGACAAGAACCTGGACCCCAGTATCAGGTTGAGGCCTTCCTTGGCCTCCCCGGGAGCCACCCAGCATCACCCTCTCCAACCAAAATGAGTACATCCTGCCATCTTCCCTCCTGGGGTCTCTGATGTTCAGGGAGCAGTTGTTGGTCTGGGGAGTCCCTGAGGTTATGGAAGCAGCCCAGGGTCCTCTGTTGCAGCTGCTGACCTGGTTTGTTTGTTTGAGAGTCCTAGGGTCGTTGGCCCCTTCCA
>NW_005284662.1:0-482 GCF_000412655.1 Myotis brandtii
GAAATAGCCCAGTGCCCTTCCACAGGTAAATGGGCAAGTAAGTTGCGGTTTATCCATACAATGGACTACCGTTCAGTAACAAAAAGGAGTAAACGACTGAGAGCCGGAACAAGGTGTTTTGGGGACGCAGAAGTTAAATACTGTATAACATGGAAAGACAACTGACTGTACAGGAGAACATATTCGCCAGTGATACATCCAAGTAGGGGTTAACATCCAAAATTTATAAAGAACCTATACAACTCAACACCGAAAAACACACAATCCAATTTTAAAATGGGCAGAAGGGCTGAACAGACACTTCTCCAAAGAGGACGTACAGATGCCAAGAGACAGATGAAAAGATGCTCAGCATCACCTACCATCAGAGAGATGCAACTTAGAGCCACAACGCGGTATCGCCTCAGGCCTGTCAGATGGTTCAACAAATCAACAAACAGCAAGCGCTGGCGAGGATGCGGAGAAAGGGAGCCCTCGTGCAC
>NW_005284663.1:0-482 GCF_000412655.1 Myotis brandtii
CATCATAGTCAGGATGCAGAGCAATTCCGCCACCACAAGGTCCAGCCTCTCCTCCCCCTTTTATAGCCAAACCCACGTTCCTTCTTCAACCCCCTCCACTCTATTCCTAAGCTCTGGCAACCAATACTTTTTTTTTCTCCATTCATAAAATGTTATTTCAAAATTCTTATATGAATGGAATCATACACTATGCATCTTTTGAAATTCACTTTCCCCCCCACTCAGCATAATTCTCTGGATTTCATCCAAGTTGTGTAAAATGTATAGTTGGTTCTCTTTTATTGCTGACGAGTCTTCCATGCTGTGGATGTATTGCCATTTGCTTAATCATTCACCCATTCAAAGACATCTGGGCTGTGTCCAGGCTGTGGCTATTACAAATAAAGCTTTTCTGAACATTGATATACAAGCTTTTATGTAAACACAAGTTTTTACTGGGGATATATGACCAAGTATTCAATTACTAGATCATGTAGTAGTTG
>NW_005284664.1:0-482 GCF_000412655.1 Myotis brandtii
TGATCTATAATGAGGAGAAAAATTAGCCAATAGAAACAAGTATAGATATAAGAGAGATTATCAAAGAAGCTAAAGCAGCTGTCAGAATATGCTCAATGTGTTCATCTACAATTTAACAAAACCTGTAGAAAGATATTTTTACTAACAAGTAAATTTAGCGAAATTATATACTATCAACATACAAAAATCAATTATATTTTCATATTCTAGCAATAAACAACTGAAATGCAATTTTTTAAAAAATCCCTTTAAAACAGCATCCCCCAAAAATAAAATTCTAGGGATAAGTTTAACAAAATACATGCCTGGCCTTTAACTGACAACTGTAAATCACTGGTTAAAAAAAGAGACACTAGATAATTATCAGGTTTATGATCGTAAACCTCAATGATATTCAGAACTCAATTTTATCTACAATTAAAATATAATTCCAACAAAAATTTCAACAGGATTTAGTAAAAATTAACAAAATGATCCTAAAA
>NW_005284665.1:0-482 GCF_000412655.1 Myotis brandtii
ATTTTCACTGTGATAAAGCACTTACACATAGTAGTTTGGATATATTTGTGTGTTTTTTCTTAAGATAAGTTGCTAAAGGTGAAACTGTGGGTTCAGTGTAAATGCAGAGCTTTAATCTTTTGTGCAAATTACCAGTTGTCCACTAGAAAACATGAATTTAGCTTCACCTCTCTAACCATGTATAAGAATGTTTATTTTTTTATATTCTTGCTAACAATTGTGTCATCTTTCTTTTTACTTTGTCCATTTGAAAGGTGCTACTTGGATCACATTAATGTTTTAATTTGCCCTATCATTTACTGTGAGGTTTACTGGGATTTGTGTCTCCTTAGAAAATTGCTCATTTTTATTTTGTTGATTTGCATTTTCCTTTTTTAAAAAATCATTTATTTTTGTAATAATAGTTGACATACAATGGGATACTAGTTGGGATATTGGCTTCATGGCACAACATAGTTATTAGATATTTATACAGAGTGGGG
>NW_005284666.1:0-482 GCF_000412655.1 Myotis brandtii
CTAGTTTTAGTATAATCAGCAAGATACGTGGCCCCACCTTCAACATTTTCTTTAGAAACCCCTTTGGCCAAATATCCAAGTTTCTCACTTACAACTTTGCTTTTCTGTGTAGATGCGGCTATACACAAAAACAAACTCCATCTTTGTGTCTTGGATTTTATGCTGTGACCTTTAACCAATCTTACCGTCCTTAGCAAGCATACGAAAGCCTTCTAGTTGAAGATTATCTGTGTTCCTTAAACTTATACAATGTAGTGATAAATATTTTTGTTAGTTACAGCCAGAATGGCATGACCACCGAGATAAGTATCATACTGGTGATAGTATTAATTATAAACAATCATCCATTACAAATCCAACAGGAGGTATGGACCCTGGCACATACTGTATTCCCTTTGCCTTGTCAATCATTTGTACCTGAGTTATACTATAAGAAAAAGTACTGGGTGGATGGAAGATGGTGACCGGCAGGAAGGTAGGGA
>NW_005284667.1:0-482 GCF_000412655.1 Myotis brandtii
CCGCAGCTCCTCTTCTTTACCCAGACCCAGGGGATCATGGTGGAAACCACTGCTGCTGCATTGGCAACAGTAGGAGCAGAAGACACTCCCTTCTTCAGTCCCAGCAGGAAGCCAAAGAGGCCAAAGAGCCCAGGCCAACCTGCAGCTCAGGATCAGGCCTGCTGCCTGGCCTGCGTCCTGGGCCTCTGTATAGAGTGCAGCCTGCTCTATGGCTGGCCGCTTGCCAAGGATTCACAGTGAGCTTGGTTGCTCCCTGTGGGATTTGCTGGGTCTGGACTCAGAAGCAGCCTGGCTGGCCTGGGTAGGTCAAGTAGGTTCAACAAGGTAACCCTGTCCCTGCCTCTTCCCTTCTTTCCTCCTCCCCTGCTACCTTCTCTTTTCCAAATCGGCCTCCTTTTGGATGAGTTTCTCTTGACCTTGGGTGACTTCTGGTGTGCTGGCTGTTTTTTCAAAGAACACAGCTGACCCATTAGGCACTCAGA
>NW_005284668.1:0-482 GCF_000412655.1 Myotis brandtii
ATGCATTGGGCCTCTAGTTCCCAAATAAAAGAATATGGTGTTGCTAATGCTGAAACAACCTTTGGAGTCAAACATTCTTCAGAAAGTGAAACATTATTAAGTATTCAGAGGGGGAAAATGCTCCATAGAAAAGAAATGCAACCCCCTGATTTCATTTGAAAATGAATAATTGGACTATTGATTGATAAGTCATAAAAGGGGATTATATTGTATACTTAAATGAAAGGGTTATGAATATTATGTTTATTTAAATGTCACATTCACATAAAAAAAGCCAAAGGGTACAACAAAATGTGTTTGTTTTCTTGTAGATTCAGAAAAGGCATAGGCTTGCAAGGCTAGATTTAGCAAAACACCTCAAAATCACTGGGAAGCTTCTTTAAAACATACATATATGGGATCTCCTGGCATTCCAAATAAGGAAGACTGGGTGGGGCTTGTAAATCTATAGACTGTCAGAAGGGAAGGGGTTAAAGGGCTGG
>NW_005284669.1:0-482 GCF_000412655.1 Myotis brandtii
GGGGGCCTCGATAATGTCGTCTTGTGTTGCAACAGCTGAGACGGTCGGTGCCCTTGGTCACTGTCCTGGGGTGAGTATGTCCACCCACGACTCACGTCACCTGGGACTTCGGGATGGGACCTTGTTGAGTAGCAGGGTCTGCAGTGGCGACCAGCTAGGATGAGGCCACCCTGCAGCAGGGCGGGCCCTGATGCCCACAGGCTGCTGTCCTCCAGAGGGGACACAGACCACGGGGAAAGGCCGTGATGACAGAGGCAGGGATTAGAGTGATGTGGCCACGAGCCAAGGGAAGCTGGCGGCTCCCACAGCCGGGAGGAGGCAGGGAGGTCTGGCCTCTGGGTTAGGAAAGAGTCCGTTTCAGTAGTTTTCCCTCCACCCTCCCGATGTGGTGCTTTGTGACTGGAGTGACCCAGACTCTACAGATGATGGTAGGCCAGGCAGGCTCGCCGGAGACCATGTGTGCTGACTGGAGACCATTCATC
>NW_005284670.1:0-482 GCF_000412655.1 Myotis brandtii
CCCCAGAGAAATGTGGAGCAGCCCTTTCCCTGTCCCAGCCCCTGGCTCCTGCCCCACTTACTCTCCCTCTAGTGACTCACAGAAGCAAGTGCAGAGTTACATGAATCAAAGATGTTCTTCCTGTTGGCCATCCCTGGTCTAGATAGAGGAAGGGTTGGATGCAAAGAATACCTTCACAGGCAGACACCTGGGTTCTGTCCTCTTCCCCGGTAGAGAGCAAATGGCAGACTTTTGGTTTCTGCTCTGATCTTGTCTGCTTGCCTTTCTCAGACACTCTTGACCGGAAGCTCTGGGACCGGGACACAGAAATCTCAAATTGCTTCATCACCTCTTCGTCAGTGTCAGAAGATGTGCACAGCTCTTCATCATTTCCAAAGCTGTTCACTGGGAGCAAACAAGAGCCATCAGTCTCCTGCAGGGCCCGCAAGAATACAGAGATATAAGTCTAACCAATGGGCACAGACACCAGGGGGGTGAGGGCA
>NW_005284671.1:0-482 GCF_000412655.1 Myotis brandtii
ACACACACACACATAGATAAGCACACATGTACATATGAGTTTGGATATTAATTCAACCATTTTAAATCCACATGTTTTTAAAATGTGGACAGCTCTGGCTTCTTTCTTGTTCTCTTGCTGCCAGAGTTGTCATAAAAGTCAATTCCCCATTGCTGAGACAGGAGCTGCCTGCGTCTCCTGGGGGCTTGGCGGGGAGGATGGCCTCCCCATTGGACCTCTGGGAAATCACTGAGGCTGTTCGCGCTGTGGGCTTGGTCTGCGAGATCCTCAGGGGATCACGGCCCACTCCTCCTGGGAAGAGGGCACCCGCTGAGCTGATGTGCAATCTCCCTGAGTCCCAGGCTCACTGCAGCCTTCAGATCCTCCTTTGCTTCCTACACTGAACACACTGTAGACCTGCAAGAGGAATCGGAATTCAGAATCCCGCCCCACCAGCGTGGCTCAGTGGTTGAACGTCGACCAATGAAGCAGGAGGTCACAGT
>NW_005284672.1:0-482 GCF_000412655.1 Myotis brandtii
GTGGGCAGGACTGGGATCTGGTGCCAGGAGGGGGTGATAGGCGACCTGCTGCCTGACTGGCTCTCCCCCCTCTCCCCCTCCCTCTCTCCCTCTCCGCTCCCTCCCTCCAAGGTTAGGATCACTAACGAGGTCATTGTTGCTATGCCCGAGCCTCGGTTTGCCCAGGAGTGAAACCCTGTGGAGATGGGAGTGACCCCAATCACAGGACCGCCTGTGGCCAGTGTGCGCTGCCCCCACAGCTCAGTCTGCAAGGCCCCGCAGGTCAGCCCGGCAGGAGCAGCCTGGTCCCCAAAACACAGGCGAGACTGCAGGCGGGGCCGGGCTGTCAGCGCCCCTGTTCGCCACCAGAGGGCAGCATCGCCTCGCTGAGCGCAATCCGCCGCCAAGCTGGTGGCCTCTGCTGATTGGCTAACCCCTGCCGTCTCCCTGGCAACCGTCTCCTCCCTCTCCCAGCGCTCCGCCCGCCGCCAGGGGTCAGTGCG
>NW_005284673.1:0-482 GCF_000412655.1 Myotis brandtii
AGAAGCCAGTGATTACGGAGCCTGTGATCTGAGGCCTCATGGCTCAGGATCCAATCCCAGCTCCCATTCTTCCTGACTGTAGGGTCATGAGCAAATCACCTAATTTCTCTGTGTCCCACTGACTTAATCTGTAAAATGGGTATAAGAGTGGTAATATTCATAGGTTACTCTGAGGACAAAGAGACTCAACACCTATAGAGTATGCAAAACAGTGCCTGGCAGGTAGAAAGGCCTCAATAACTGACTTGTGCACTATAATAATAATAGGACAATTATTGAGAAGTAGGAGCAGTATATTCTGTTATCCTTGACACTAGGCATGAATCTGTCCTGCCAACCCAAGGGGTGTCTCTCACCTCACATATGGCAGCCCAGGCGGAGAGTGACCCAGCTGGAGCCCTCAGATGTGAGCTAAGCAGTTACTAGTAGACAGGGCTCCAGGCAGCAGACTTTGCTAAGAAGCTGCTTTTGAGAAATTCCTT
>NW_005284674.1:0-482 GCF_000412655.1 Myotis brandtii
TCTCTGTCCCTCTTCCTCTCTGAAGTCAATGAAAACATATATTTATATGAAAGATGGCCAAGACTAGTCCTAGAATTCTTCACTAAGGCAAAATGCGGACTAGAAATGGAGGAAACCGAGTTATGAAATATGCGGATACTAACCCTAAAAGGTACCAGCACTAACCCTAAAATGTAAAGTTTCATTTCCTATCGCTCTTTGCCAGACGAGTTCATCTGCTTGTAGTTCTAGTCTTACAGGCACGTATCGAAGAGCCACGGACGCTCACGTCCTTAAGAAATAGTGACGTCACATTTTCACTCTGGACTTCCCTGGGCCTAAAGGGATGTACGGGGCCCGTATCTTGGTGGGAAGACAAGGTAGCCAGGGTGCCCTTCCCTGCAGGCCCCGGTCCATCCATTGACGGACTGTCTGCACCAGGCAGATCCCTGGGACGCCTGCAGTTCTTGCAAGAATTGTTCCCTGGGGAAGACCAGAGGCTC
>NW_005284675.1:0-482 GCF_000412655.1 Myotis brandtii
AATAATAATAATAATAATAATAATAATAATCCTATTTAAAAATGGAAAGACATACAGATAGATGGCCAACAGGCACATGGAAAGGTGCTCCACATCACTAAATCTTCAGGGAAATACAAATCAAAACCACACACAGTACTCTTACAGCTTTTCAACTTTCTGTAAGTTTGAAATTATTTCCAAATAAAAAGTTAATTAACAAATAGAGAGGAACGAAGTCTTTGTTGCAACATAAGCTATAGACTGGTGGTTTCATATCACTGCGTTGGAATTCTTAAAGGGAGCATGAATCCATAAACATACCAGGAAATGTTCCATATATACATGTTCAATAATCTTCTGTATGTATGTGTAAACTGCTGTGAATGATCAAAGAAAAATGTATTTAAAAGTGTAACTAGCCCTGGCCAGTGTGGCAAGAGGCAGCCCGGGCACCAAAGGGTCACTGGTGTGATTCCCAGGCAAGGGCACATGCCCGGGTT
>NW_005284676.1:0-482 GCF_000412655.1 Myotis brandtii
TCACACTCATTGCTAGAGAATACACCACAATTCATTTATCCATTTTTCTGTTATGGACATTTGGTGATTTTCCAAGTTTTGCTACTGGAAGGTGTGGTGTGATAAAACACTCCTGTGCTGCTTTTTAAGGGGCAAGCTCTCTGGATTTCCATCCTAGACCTCTCCCTCTACACTGTCCCCCAGGGCAGCTCTAGAATATTTGGGAGGTAGATGGGCCCAGATTGCTTAGACAAGAGGGCAGTGTCTCCTCTCACTAAGCAAGAATGAAGCTCGTGGAAATGTTTCAGATGAACATTTTTTCAAATAGTACTATTTTCATAAGCTAAAATTCAATATCTGCACATTAACCCAACAATAACAGCAACCCGAAGTCCAACATTCTTGCATGAAAGATTAAATTAATGCCAGCTAATGTGCAAGATTCTCATAAGAGAGGGATAAAATTTGTAAAATATAACTCATTTCTCAGTGGATGGGCCAAT
>NW_005284677.1:0-482 GCF_000412655.1 Myotis brandtii
ATGGATAAATGGATGGATGGGAAGAGGAGACAGATATTTCTTACAGAATAATTCTAATTAATAAATTTAAAAGAAAATGAGGGAAATATTAAATCATTAGACCATCACATTTAACAATTGTTGCAGGTAAGATCTACTGAAGATGGTTATAATCAGTGGGTGAAACTTTAAGTTGACATAATATATTTGTATAGCCTCAAAGTATCTCCCTCAAATAATTTATTAATTATTGTGGTAGTGTTAACATATGTTTACATAACCTTTGTTGGTAAGCAAATTCAATCTGAATGTCATAGGTAACCATTAATTGCACTGCCTTTTTTTGTACTGTGTTCTGTTAGGGTAGGTTATCAGTTTTAAGGTATAATTGGCTCAAATTGGAACATAAAAAATAAGTGGTAAATTCCTGATAATCAAACCAGTTTATTTTCACCTCAGGTAAGGCATCTTATATAATAAAAGGGTAATATGCAAATCGACCG
>NW_005284678.1:0-482 GCF_000412655.1 Myotis brandtii
CACTCAAAGCACCAGGCTGCTACAGACAGGAACGAGTGTACTGAAGAACCCAAAAGCAGGTTGAAAAGGGAGAAAAGGCTTCCATCCCACAGCCCCACCCTTCTTACCCCTCAGGTGCTGCCAAACAAAGAGGGATCCAAGGCTGAAAGGCTGGTGATGGGAGAGTGTTAGTGTCCCCAGCTCCACCTCCCTGCCTATCAAAAAAGCTGCTGGGAGCAAATAGGATTCCAGAGCCCAAATTCTTTTAACTCTGCCCTAGCAGCCATGGTGGGACATCTAATCTCTAATGAGGATCCACTCCTGGCCCTCACACAGCTCCTCTCTCCACTCACCTCCACTCCGGCCAGTGGACTTGAGAGCCCCGTGAGCGGGGGAAGATGGACATCCAGGCCTCGGCCCTAGAGCGGGCCTGGCAGACACAGACGGGAGCTCAGTCTCCCTGAGCACCTCTCCAGTACAGGGCCCGCCTCTGAGACCTAAAC
>NW_005284679.1:0-482 GCF_000412655.1 Myotis brandtii
GTTCATTCTGTTCAAATGTAATACATGTTATATATTTATTTGCCAGAAATTAAAATACCATATTTAATTTGAATGGCAATTGAATGACAAGTGTTAAGTGTCTTCAGGGGAAAACTGTTTAACAGAAACATATTTTGAAATTTTTTGAATCAATTATTATTTCTAACACTAAAATGTTTATAGGAATGAAAGATAGATGAGATGGTGATAAAGGCAAGTGGTTTTTATGATATTATGGGGTTTTGCCTTGTTTTGTTCTATGTTTGAAAAACAATGACATCTGTCTAAAATCTGTCAATATGATGGATGGGAAGCATAAATCACATTATCTTATGTCAACACTCTTTTCAGAACAATATTTTAACATAAATTCAGTGCCCTGTCATGAACGTGACCCTTGAGAATAATAAAGAGAGAACATGAAACATTCAGTTGGATTCTATTTCTATAGTTATTTTTAACCTCTTTTGACTTAGGAAACC